>NW_007727379.1:36306-88195 GCF_000696425.1 Galeopterus variegatus | reverse complement strand
ACAGGAGGAGGGGGGGGGGGGGGGGGGGGGGGGGGGGGGGGGGGAGGAGGAACAGCTCTGATGTGTTATCATTTGTAAATGTTAGTTCGTCCTGTTCTAAAATAAGTTTATTTGGTATTTCTAGTATAGCCAGCAAATGATCCGTTTTGTCCTTTGTGCTTTTCCACTTCTGCCCCTTGGCCCCACTGTTTTTGTTCTCTCTACTCTCAAAGTTGATGGAGAATTTTTATTTTTCATTGTTTTTACTGAAATAAAATTCAGTAACTTTTTCTTAAAAATATCTGAAAGCAGATTGCTGAATGATTAGGTATATTCTAGCAATGTTTTGATATATGAAACCCAAAATGTCTTAAGAAATAGGAGTCTCTATATGGGTATTAGCACAGATTTTGCCTCTCAAAGTAATTTTTGTTTTCTTGCTGGTTAATTAAATAATGCTTTAGGTTCTGAACCTGAATTAATTTGCACTCGAAACCATCCATAATTTGATCCCCGTCTCCCATCCGCTTTCCCCACACAATTCTCTCCATGAATTTTCAACAAGAATGCTCCTGTACAAAAGCCATTGAGTCATAGGAGAAACACCAGTTTTAAAAACTGGAAATATATCTAATCATTCAGCAATCTGCTTTTAGTTTAAGTCAATGAATTTTATTTCACTAAAAATAATGAAAATAAAAATTCTCCATCAGCTTTGAGAGTAGAAAGAAAAAAACTGCCAAAAGGCAAAAGTGGAAGAGTCCAAAAAACAAAACAATAGATCATGTGCTGGCTATGTTCATACTAAATACACTTGTTTTAGAACAAGACCGACTAATATTTACAAATGATAACACATCAGAGCTGGGGGGGGTTTTTGTTGTTGTTAATTGGCAAGAAAATGTAAGGGTAATTTTAAAATACACAGTTAAGGTTTCATAGGGAACACAAAGGCACTCTACCCACAAAACCCATGGAAGAAACACCACCTGTTCATGTGAGAGCATCATAATTCCACTCTAGGAGGCCTCTTAAAGTTTTCTCTGACTCATTTAGGCATGCTATTATGATACCTAATAATATCTTCATCATAATTAGTAGCACACTAATTGTCTTTCTCTGCATGTCTCTCCACAAGCCTGTAAGAAGGTCAGAACTGGGTTTTTTCCAACTATATATCCACAGTCCCTAGTACTGTAGTAATTAAAGTCATGTCTTAATTAATAGGTGCCCTGCCTCGAATTTAGTATTTATATATTAATGACTTCTCAGAGTCCTGTAAGGTAAACACAACATAATTAAGCTCAAAGAGGTCAAGTAACTGGCGGACGTTGAAATAAGTTATAGGTTAATAACTGAAGTCCCACAAAGTAGGTCCACAAATTGGACCCAAAATACAATGATACAGTGAGGCTGTGTAAGAACATAAACCACAGAGATTTTCTAAATGAGGATGAAAAATGTATTGCATTTTTTAAAAGGTCATCCTCATGAACGGGAAAATGATCCCTATGGAGGAATGACAGCTCATGAAGCTTCGAAAAATACATATTCAAGCACGATAGCACATCCATGAGAAAGGTATCTGACAAAATTGGGAGGAAGAGACCTCGGAGACCTCCCACCCCTCCTCACAAGGCTGGCCTTGCCCCCACGCTGCCACATCGGCCCTGCAGGCGTGGAAGAGGGCGCAATCTCTCGGGATGCACCGAGCCTGACACAAAGCCGCCCGCCAGTGCCTCCCCCAGCGCGGCGCCGCGTCGACCTGCCGGGGAGGCCTGGGCGTGGGCGGCGGGTACCTAGCTCGGCCACGGTCGCCGCGCAGCCTGACAGCAGGAACTTGCTCGCTCGGGGCCATCTCTGGGTGAGCGGCAAAAGCCTCTCCTCATCCTCTGGAACGGACATTCAGCAGCAGGACTGGACGGCAACGCACCCCTTCCCAACGGTGCACCGCGCCGCAGCTGGCCTGCCGCCCTGCCAGGGCAGCCCCTCCTCAACCCGCGAGTGGCCGGGCGGGGACCATTTCCCCCTCTTGCCTCGGTCCGGCGAACCCGCAGCCTTCGGGGACGTCCAGCGGCCCCAGGCGCCCAAAAGCAGAAACACAAAGCGGAACCACGAGGCTTCTGGGTAATGTAGTCGGCCGGGCTCTGCGACTTCTCCGATTGGCCGGCAACGAGACGCCTTTTGCGTCTCCGCCCTCGGTCTCCATGGCAACAGGGCGCGTTCCCTCCCACCAGGTCCAGCTCCTGCATTTTTTCCTGCGGTGGCCTAGAGCCTGGACTTGAACAGAGGTGGAGGTGGGAGGGAGCGGTGATGTAAAAGTCACCTAAAAATTGGGGCGGGGAAAGGAAGCTATAGTTACGAAGGAGAACTAGCTGCAAAAGGTTGGAGCAAAAAGATTGGGAGGCCCGCGGGTGCCATAACCCACAGGGAAGGGAGCAGGTACCAGTGCAGCAAGACTTTTTCACACTTCCCTGACTCCTGAAGGTGCTGGACAGAAACATGGATCTAATTTCCCCGACAGTGATTATTATCCTAGGTTGCATTGCTCTTTTCTTATTCTTTCAGAGGAAGGACGTACGTAGACGCCCGTGTATCAAGGGCTGGATTCCTTGGATTGGAGCTGAATTTGAGTTTGGGAAAGCGCTTCTAGAATTTATAGAGAAAGCAAGAATCAAGGTACGTGGCGTGGCAGGCGGGGTTTCCGTAGGAGATAATGTTTTCTTTTTTATCATCTTTTGTTGGACGTCAAGCGCAATGTTAGAACGTGGAGAACATACCTGCGTCCCGCAGTTAAACGATCTAGTCATTTATGATCTACGTATTCCTATTGCAATGCCCATTCTCGAATAAATATCGTTCTCTTTTACAAAGCCTCTCTCTCTGTTGTTTAGGCTGACAGATTCCTCTCCTAACAATCAACAACTATGTCCTATGCAAGGTTTCGCGAAAGAAATGAAATACTCTGCAGCTTGCACCTGCCCTTTGGAAGTAGAGATTAACCTTTAAGTGCTAGTAACTTCGTCATAGTTAAATTCTAAGTGTATACTTATTAACTAAATGTTTGCAATCATTGTAAAAGACGGGAATGGAATACAATTTAAATTTGTGAAAATAAGCAACAAATTCATATCCAAATAGGAGTTAATATCAGGATGTTGTAAAAATTGCTTGCAAAGTTGGTCTTCACAAATTTAATGGGGTCACTGGATTTCAGCTGGTGTTATTGGAGGATGATGCGTTCCATTTTCACTGCACCCTAAAGAGATTAGTAATCATTGTTGTAGGAGATGTTTTTGTCCTTAAAGTGTCTTTCAGATGTGTGTGCGCTTTAGGGAATAGGTCTTTTGTTAACCTTTTAATTTTTATTGAATTTCCAGCCACGAAGATTTTATGGCACTTGATTGTCTAATGAATTTGTATGATATTAATCGTCATCATTGTTATGTATTATAATACTTTCTACTGTGACTCATTCTCCACAAGGTTTCTATCTGGTTAACCCAATTTACAGAATAATTTTATACATAGTAGCTTGATATTTATCGTGATCATTTACCTTTAAAATCTTTGAGGTTGCAATTTAGTAAAAAACTTGAAGAATACTGAAGATGAATACTAAGATGAAAATAAGAATAACTGAAAATATCACACCAGAAATAAACACTGTAAAAAAATTAGTGTATATTATTTTGGCTTTTTTTCCTATGCATTTACGTATAACTTAGCAGACAACAGTGGAATAATACTGTGTAGTGGAATGAATTATGTCCCTCCAAAACTGATTGAAGCTTGAATTGTGTCCCCCAGGTTTTATGTATTAGAAACTCGGCTCCCACTGTGACTGTTAAGAGGGTGGGAAATCTTATTATGGTAATCAAAAGGTGGAGCCTTGAGGAGGCCACTGGATTGTAGGACCATGCAGTAGTGAATGGATTAAAAATGGTGGTTAGGGGTGTGGTTCTGAGGCTTTAAAAGAAGAGGAAAGTCTCTCTCTCTGCCGCCCTCTCCCTCCATCCCTCCCTCTCCCTCTCTCTGCTCTCCCTCCCTCTCTCCGCTCCCCCCTCCATCCCTCTCCCCCTTCCCTCCCTCTCTCCCCTTCCCTCCCTCTCCCCCCTTCCACCCTCTCCCCCCCTCCCCTCTCTCCTCAGATGAGACTTTGGACTTTTAAGTTGGTGCTGGAACAAGCTAAGACTTTTGGGACTGTTGGGATGGAATGATTATATTTTGTATGTGGGAGGGGCATGAGTTTTGTGGGGCCAGGGGCAGAATGATAGAGTTTGGATGTGGCAGTGTTGGGAGCTGTTTGAGTCATGGGGGCTGATACCTCATGAATGGATTAATGCTCTTCCTGCAGGAGGAGTGCCTGAGTGAGATCTTGCTCTATTAGTTTCTGCAAGAGCTGGTTGTTTAAAAGACCCTGGCACCTCCCCACTCATTCTCTCTTGCTTCCTCTCGCCATGTGATCTGCTTTTACCCGCAGCTGGCTGCTGTTTTCCACCATGAGTAGAAGCAGCCTGAGGCCCACGCCAGATGCAACTGTCCCAGAATCGTAAGCCAAATAAACCTCTGTTCTTTATAAATTACCCTGTCTCAGGTATTCTGTTATAGCAACACAAAACGGACTAATACATACTGTAATACTATTTTGTGTGCTTTTGGATTTAACATAATGTGAATAATTTTCCCATGTCATTAACTATATCACTGAATCTTTTTTTTTAATGACTATATTTCATCATATGAGGTTATGTAGTTGATTAGTAGGCTTGAATAGGAAATTGCATCTAAATGGAAACTGTGTAAGACAGTGCTTAGGGCATATTGAACCTTCAGGAAGCAATTTCTAAAATTCCTTTATGAACTATTACCCTCAGCTTCTCCTGTCCCTGAAGAAGGCAGAGAAGAGAAAACTTTGATGACCACAAAATTCTTCCCTTTATTTTTATTTAATCTTTGAATAGATTGTGTATTTATATAGTTCAGAAATTTTAAAATATAAAAGTTACAGTGAAAAGTCCCTCCTATCCAGTCTTACCCCTCACTCCTAATCTTGGTGACACTGTAATTCATTTCTTACATATCCTTTCGTAGTTTCTTTCACCACATACAAGCAAATACACCTGTAGATTCTTATTTTCCACCTTTTATAAGCAAAATGCACCATACTGTTCACAACTGTTCTTCTGTCAACAGACATCGAGATCTTGATGTATCGGTACCATATATAACCACTAGTTCTTTTTTTTAAAGATGCATGGATATAGCTAAATTTATATAAGTTCCCTCATTGATAGACATGTAGTAGTGAGATTTCTGAGACAATGCGTGATGATCACCACCTCCTCATATCCACTCCCTTGAGTAATCACCTTCTCCGGGGTATCAACAGAACCTAGTAACTCACTTCTAATGAATAGAATACAGCGTAAGTGATGGAAAGCTACCTCTGTGATTAAGCTTTCATCTTGATAGCAGACTTCCTGGCTTGCATGCTTTCACAAAGAGATCTCATATGATGGAGAGGTCCACAAGGCAAGAAACAGAGGGAGGCCCTGGCCACCACCAGTAAAGAAAGAACTGAGGCCTTCAGTCCAATAGCCTGTGGAAAACTGAATTCTGCCACCAATGATGCCAGCTTGGCAGTGGATCCCACCCTAGTTGAGCTTTGAGATGGCTAGAGCCCAGTCTTTAGTAAGTTCTGTTACAATAGAAAAACACATGTTGCAGCCTAATACTTTGTACCTAGTAAATGAGATAGAGGATTTCATTTACACTTCAAACTGTGCCTGGTTATGTCAGTCTTATGTTGATTATGATTTATAGTTCTTTAAGCATGAGACCTTGCTAAAATCTCTGGCACTCTGACTAGGAAAGTTATTTTAAAGACGTAAGTAGTACGTGCCCCAGGATGACCATCTGCAGCTGCCTAAGATTCTCTATTAGGTGAAATAATAGAAATACTATTTGGAAACAATGTCCAAAAGTGTACTAGGATGAACTTGGGTATTTTGCAAAAAGAATATTCAATAAATATTTTAAGTGAACTGTTGGAAAAATATTGGCTCAAATTAAACATCATGATTTCTCAGGTTCTATTGAGGGAGTTGGTGTCTGCCTTCCACCAACACTTGTAGAATGAAAATTCCAAAAATATGGGCATAGGATCCAGCTGCCAAGCAGCCTCCTAAAAGACAATTTTTCCTGCATTAAAATAGTTTATAGACAACTTTTGCAGACACAGCAGACATCAAAAGAATAACAAGGGAATACTGTGAATAATCCTACGTACATACATTTAACAATATAGATGAAATGGACCAATTCTTGGTCATTTTACAGTATTCCCTTTATTCTACAGGAAAAACATAATAAGAAAAAAATTGAAATGTGATACTTTAAAGTGGAGGGACTCTTGCCAGCATTTGTTATTCTCTGTCTTTTTTATAATAGCCAGTCGAACTGGGGTGAGATGATATCTCAATGTGGCTTTGATTTTCATTTCCCAGATAATTAGTGATGTTGAGCATTTTTTTTTTTTTTCTTTTATCTATTGGCCATTTGTGTGTCTTCCTTTGAGAAATGTCTGTTCGGCTCTTTTGCTCATTTTTTAATTGGGTTACTTGTTTTTTGCCATTGACTTGTTTGAGTTCCTTGTGTATTCTGGATATTAATCCCTGGTCAATTGTGTAGTTTGCAAATATTTTCTCCCATTCTGTAGATCTGTAGATTTTATTCTCACTCTGCTGATTCCTTTGCTGTGCAGAAGTTTTTTAATTTGATATAATCCCATTTGTTTATTTTTTTCTTTTGTTGCCTGTGCTTTTGAGGCCTTATTCTTAATGTCTTTGCCCAATCCTACATCCTGAAGTGTTTCCCCTATGTTTTCTTCTAGGAGTTTTATAGTTTCAGGTCTTACATTTAAGTCTTTAATCCATTTTGAGTTGATTTGGTGTATGGCAAGAAGTACAGGTCTAGTTTCATTCTTCTACACATGCATATCCAGTTTTCCCAGCACCATTTACTGAAGAGGCTATCCTTTCCCCAGTGTACGTTCTTAGTGCCTTTGTCAAAGATCAGTTGGCTGTAGGTACCTAGGTTGATTTCTGGATTCTCTATTCTGTTTCATTTGCTCAAATGTCTATTTTTATGCCAGTACCATGCTGTTTTGGTTCCTTTAGCTTTATAGTATAATTTGAAGACAGGTAGTGTAATGCCTCTGGCTTTATTTATTTATTATTTTTTTTTGCTCAGGATTACTTTGGCTATTCCGGGTCTTTTGTGATTCCATATGATTGTTAGGATTATTTTTTCTATTTTTGTGAAGAATGTCATTGATACTTTCACGAGACTGCATTGAATCGTTAGATTGCTTTGGGTAGGTAATATGGACATTTTTCACAATGTTAATTCTTTCAATCCATGAGCATGAAATGTCTTTCTGTCTTTTTGTGTCCTCTTGAATTTCTTTCAGCAGTGATTTTTCGTTCTTATTGTAGAGATCTTTCACCTCTTGGTTAAATTTATTTTTAGGTATTTTATTTTTGGGTAACTATTGTAAATGGGCTTGCTTTCTTGATTTCTTTTTCTGCTACTTCATCGTTGGAGTATAAAAATGCTTCTATTTTTGTATGTTGATTTTGTGTCCTGCTACTTTACTGAATTCATTTATCAGCTCTAAGAGTTTTTTGGTAGAGTCTTTAGGTTTTTCTATATATAGGATCATGTTGTCTGCTAACAGGGACAATTTGACTTACTCTTTCCTAATTTGGATGCTCTTTCTTTCTTTCTCTTGCTTGATTGCTCTGGCTAGTGCTTCCAATACTATGTTAAATAGGAGTGGTCAGAGTGGGCATCCTTGTCTTTTTCCTGTTTTTGGAGGAAAAGCTTTCAATTTTTCTCTATTCAGGATGATATTGGCACTGGGTTTGTTGGATATGGCTTTTATTGTGTTGAGATATTTTCCTTCTGTGCCTAATTTGTTGAAACTCTTTATTATGAAGGGGTGTTGAATTTTGTCAAATGCTGTTTCTGCATCTATTGAGGTAATCGTATGGTTTTTGTCCTTGATTTGTTGATGTGGTATATCACATTTATTGCTTTGCATATGTTGAAACATTCTTGCATCCCTGGGATGAATCCCACTTGATCATGATGTATAATCTTTCTGATGTGCTGCTGGATTATGTTTGCTAATATTTTGTTGAGGATTTTTGCGTCTGTTCATCAGGGGTATTGAGAACCCTTCTACACTGTTGGTGGGGCTATAAATTAGTACAGCCATTATGGAAAACAGTATGGAGGTTTCTCAAACAACTACAGATAGAACTTCCATATGATCCAGCAATCCCACTTCTGAGTATATACACAAAGGGATGGAAATCATCACGTCAAAGGGATACCTGCATTCCCATGTTTATTGCAGCTCTATTTACAATAACCAAGATATGGAACCAACCTAAATGTCCATCAACAGATGACTGGATTAGGAAAATGTGGTATATGCACACAATTGGACTACTCAGCCATGAACTTGGAGAAAATTACATTAAGTGAAATAAGCCAGCCACATAAGAAATATTGCATGTCCTCACTCAAGTGGGAGCTAAAAATAAATAAATAAATAAATGAAAGAGAGAGAGAGAGAGAGAGAGAACAATCACAACAATATATTGAACTTTCAAAGGAGAGAACAGAACTGTGGTTGTTACAGGTAGGAAACAAGGAGGGGGGAGTTAGCAAGAAATTGGTTAAG
The DNA here is from genome assembly GCF_000696425.1 of Galeopterus variegatus. Classification (NCBI taxonomy): domain Eukaryota; kingdom Metazoa; phylum Chordata; class Mammalia; order Dermoptera; family Cynocephalidae; genus Galeopterus; species Galeopterus variegatus. The sequence goes on along the minus strand of NW_007727379.1, from coordinate 79,461 downwards.
GGTCACAAAGAATGATTATGTTTTGTAAAGATGAGTGTATTAATTATCCTGACTTCATCATCATATATTGTGCACAGGTATTGATATTCAACTCTATGACCCACAAATATGTATAATCAATTATGTTTTGATAAAAAATAAATCAATATAAAAAAGGAGCTTCAACCTAAAACTCACATCTTACACAAATATTAAATAGATTACAAATTTAAATGTAAAATATAAAACTATGAAAATTTAAGAAAAATATAGAATATCTTCTTAATCTAGGGCTAAGAAATAGTTCTTAGACTTGACACTGAAAGCGCAATTCATAAAAGGAAAAATTAATAAATCTAACCTCATCAAAATTAAAAACATTTGCTTTGTAAAAGAGCCCATTAAGAGGATGAAAAGTAAAGTACAGACTGGGATAAAATATTTGTAAGCCTCATATACAACAAAGGACTAGTATCTACAATATATGACAGATAGCACATAAGCACATACAAAGATGTTCAGGGTCATTAGCTATTACGGATATGCAAATTAAATCCACAATGAGATATTACTACACACCTGTCAGAATGACTAAAATAAAAAACAGTGACAACACCAAATGTTGGTAAGATACAGAGAAACTGAATTACTCAGACATCTGGTGGAAATGTAAAGTGGTACAGCTACTCTGGAAAACAGTTTGGCAGTTTCTTAAACAACTACACATGCAGCTCACCATATAACCCAGCAATTGCACTTCTGAGTATTTGTCCAAGAGGAATAAAAATTTTCGTTTATGCAAAAACCTGGACATGGATATATAGAGAGACCTTATTTGTAATAGGCATAAACAAAAAGAACCCCAATGCCCTTCAACAATGTTTCCACAAACTGTGATGTTTTTATACCTTGGAATATTGCTCAGAAATATAAAGGAATGAACTCCTGATACACACAAAAGCTGGATGAATCTCCAGAGAATTATACTGAATGAAAAAAAACCAAACAGTTTGCACACTGTATGATTCCATTTTTATATCATCTTTAAATTCAAAATTACAGAAATGGAGAACGAATTAGTGGTTTTCAAGAGGTAAGGAAGAGGCGGAGGCTAGAGGGAAGTGGGTACAGCTATAAAAGGGCAACGTGAAGGATCTTTAAGGTGATGGAAATATTCTATACCTTGACTGTATCAATGTCAATAGCCTGATTGTGATACTGTACCATAGTTTTGCAAGATGTTAACACTGGGGAAAACAGTAATGGGGACATGGATGGTTCTGTAATATATCTTACAACTGCATGTTAATCTACGATGATCTTAAAATAAAAAATTAAAAATACACGAGCACTTCTGCAACACTGTATGTGCTTGCCTTTACTTCATAACACTGAGGCTGCTGACATTGCACAAAAAAAGGAGCATAAAAGGAAAGCAAATAAAACAAGAAACCAACTGTTACAGAATTTATAACACGGCACATGAGCATTTTTTCACTGTGCAGTTCTATGACAGTAAGTTACCTTAAATACCACATGTCGGAAGTTATCTCAACTATTCAATGTTTGAACTTGGTCGGTCTATACTTTGTAGTCTAGGTGCCAATACATGTTATAAAAGACGACTTTCCTAATGGAAAGTTAAAAATTCTCATCTGAACAAAACTTTAACAATGAAAATGAGTCATCTTCTAAGTATTGGTTAACAAACAATTGTAGATAGGGAATATTGGAATGTAGTATAGATGTCTGGATTACTGATGTGAGAAAATGGGACTTTACTCTTTGGTGTTCAGTGATTCTTGGGCCCACAGTCTCCTGGTAGTACCACCCAACAGTGTACCACAGGAGTAATGATGTGCCATCTTGTGGTGGGTTTAGAAATGAATAATATTGAAGTAGTGATGAGCATAAATGATGATTTTAGATATTTATAACTGTAATGGGATATGAAAGTATGATGGTTCTTTTGATGATAATCATGGAGAAGATTGTGGTCTGTTGCATACATTCATATTTAAAGAGAACACTAAATTATAGTTAGAAGTCAATAAAAATGATGATATAGTTTTTTCCCCCAAAAGGTCACAGACTCCGTGAAAATCAAATCCTGTGCTAATGTTTGTTTGTAGGCTGCTAGGAGTGATCTGATAGAGAAAGAAAAATAAGTGACGTAGGAGAGAGAAGGCATAAATGTAGAACAAAGAGAAAGCAAGAGAGCATAGGATCCATAACACAAGTGAAGGAGTGTTGACATTTCTCAGGGGCAGAACCTTTCATCTGTGTTAACAGGAGGGAAGCATGGAGAATGGGTACACGTGTATACCTTGCAAGACTGGGTGGTGGGAAAATGAGGCTACTCTTACTCGATTGCCTCCATTTTTCCAGTAAGTTACAAGGCAGGGACACTATCTCAGAGTGGAGAGGGATGAGCAAGGTGGACAGGTGAGATAGTCATTTGGGGAAGTAAGAAAGTAAACACATTAGAAGAGTGTTTGGGATTGCAAGATGGTGTTGAGTGACCATGGATTTCTTGTAAAACCAGCTGGCAATTTTATATCTTTTTCTTGAGTGACATTGAGCTATCGGGGGCTTATAAGCCTACTAATCCTGAAAATAATGTTCAAATATCACAGTGCTGAAATAATTTTTAATTGTTATTTATAATTATTATTTTCTAATAGTTATTTTATACTACAAGAAAGGAAAGTGCAAGTAAATAATAGCATTATCAAAAGGAGTGTTACATATTAGGGCAGAACAAATTAGGATTTATGTAATTTAGATTTGGCTGAAACAGTCACAATTTATAATTAATTATCAGGTATAATCATAGTAATTTTTATCTTGACTAAAACTTTGGCATTGGGGTTCTTGAGGAAAACTATCTTAAACCTAACCCATGGCTTAGAAATGCTTCCTAATATGATCTGTGTTTATGTGTTTTATTTCAAATATTTACAGTCTTCGCAATGGGAAACCAAACGACCTTTGTTACTGAAGAAGAGGGAATTAATGTGTTTCTAAAATCCCCCCAAAATAGATTTTGAACAGTGCAAAATCCTGTGTATCATACAGGTAAAGAATATTTTTAGATAGGTTCATCTGAGATCCAACATTGGAATCCAGGAGTAGTCTTAGGTAAAAATAACATCCTCATTCCTCTATCAAGAATGATGAGGGCCTATTATTTTATTCTTGAGGTATGGCTAGAAGGGGAAAAGAATATATAATGAGTTTGGTCATTGAAAAGCAAATTGCTGGGCTGGCCCGGTGGTGCACTCGGTAGAGTGCGGTGCTTGAGAGCACGGCAGCGGCGCTCCCACCGAGGGTTCGGATCCCATATAGAGACTGGTCCACTCACTGGTTGAGCGCGGTGCGGGCGCGACACCGAGGGTTGCAATCCCGTTGCCGGTCGCGGTACGGGCACAACACTGAGGGTTGCGATCCTGTTACCGGTCACGAAAAAAGACAAAAAGGAAAAAAAATATAAAATAAATAAAAAAATTTTAAAAAAAAGAAAAGCAAATTGCTAGCAGCCTAATACATTTAGATTTCAATTAGACATGTGAAAGAGATGAGGATACCTCACCGATGTTTTCTTCAGAGAACATTTGGAATCTGTGTCATGTTACAGCTCTCAAGATGGCACTAACTGTTCTGCTGTGTATACAACATTCTACAGGCTACAGCTTTTGGTTTGATTACATGTTGTTACTCTATTCCCTGAAAGTAGAATTTTCCTGCTTAGTAAGCCTTTTACTATGTTATTTCCTGACATATCCCATAGGGCTGCTAAGGTAAGTGGGGGTTTGTTTTGCCCTCTCACAAATTCTTGATCCTCTGAGATTGCTAGATTGTGCTGGTCAGCATGATACCAGAGTGGCTGTCTGTCTTCATTTCTTTCCAGGAAGCAAACGTGTGCTGAGGCCACGTGTCCTCCCAAAAATGCAAAGCTGGTTCATTGTGTGCCTGGTTCTTTGCTTTTACAATGTTTGCACTTGCTTCTAGTGCCTGTGGCTTCCTGTCTGGTTCCCTGCTCAGTTTCCTTTTCACGTAGCCTCTCATGCATTTCTTGACATTAAGACAAAATGTTTGCTTTAAAAGCTGTCAGTGATCAATAGCATGATTATTATTTTTTTTCTTGCTTACATGAAAATCACAGCTGTTGGTTAAATTCTTTGACTATTTAGTGCTTCTTGATATTTGGACTATGGAATTCCAGATCAAAGAGTTTAAGTATTTTGGAGGCTTTTGATCTGTGTGCTTCACATATCCCTTCAGAAAAATATCCTAACTCACTATCAGAGGTGTATGAAAATTATGAAGTTTTTTCACTTTCGTGATTTTCAAGTTTAAGTATTTCTTTTTAACATATGAAATGTGCTAATATTTACTCTTGAGTTAGCTTCCCATTTCTCCCATATATTCCTTCACCATCAAGAAGATGTACGCTCAGGAAATCTAAAAATTATTTTTAATTAGCCTTCCCAAATGTAACTTACACATAATAGTATGATGAAATACAAAATTAAAACTTGTTTTCTGAAAAAGTTACTTCAAAGACAATAAAACAAGATTAAAAAAAAAAAAAAGAAAGAATTGAAAAAAAAAAAAACCAACTCACTCATACTCCCACTACCTCAACCTAACCAGGAGTATATATCCTGGAAGGAGCATGAATACGAGGGGTTTTCAAACAGTTTATGGAAAGATTCGTATTATCTTTTAATTTCATTTTCCACAAACTTTTTTGAAGTACTAATATGAAGGAAATAGAGGCAGGGGTGTCAAAGCTGTTCATGGGGTTAGGAAAGGCCTCCTGATGAGAGTAACAGTCAGGAAGACTCTTGAAGGATAAATAGAAATTAGCAGAAGAAATTTGGGGCTTATCAATGTGGGTGTGTGAGCGTAGGGATCTGGGGGATGGTAAAGTAGAGAATGTTCTGATCAGATACAACACCTTCTGAAAATGCTAGGATATGTAAAATACTTTGTGTTTTCAATATATCTTGAATATAGATTTGGAGGGTGAAGGGGCTTGAAAAACTAGACCTCATAATCATCCATCAGATACAACACCTTCTGAAAATGCTAGGATATGTAAAATACTTTGTGTTTTCAATATATTTTGAATATAGATTTGGAGGGTGAAGGGGCTTGAAAAACCAGACCTCATAATCATCTATTGATAGTTCATCCCTTGAAGTGAATTACATTATCAACTTTTACTGTCCCACAGTATAGGTTGAATCTTTGTCTACTTTTATTCACAGGAAGTGATTTTATGTGCTGGGAGGACTTTGGCTATAGCCCCTACTGGCCAAGTAATAGTAGAGGTATATAGACTCTTTCAGAGAGTTGTTGCTTATTTTGAATATAGTTTTCTCTGTTTATAGCATCAATTCCAAAGAATATCTTTTTAACACTGCATGAAAAACTCTATATTGTGTTGAAAGGGAAAATGGAGACTTTCAATCTCTATCAATTCACTGAGCAACTGACTGAAGGATTACATGAACAACTGGAGAACTTAGGCACTCAAGGGACAATGGACCTGAAGCAAAGTGAGGTAAATAGGCAAACAGATGCATTAGTATGATATAATCTTGCTATTTTTGTAATAAAAAAATCTGAAATCTATACATTAGACTTCAAAAATTATCTAGTAAATTAATGAAGTCTACCTAACTTGCTAATAAGACATCATTTTAATCTTATGTTATAATTAATAGTCAATTTTCAGTTTAGCATTCCTATTTTACGGTGAGTAAGTAAGACAGTACAATCATTCTAATACATTTACAGTAATTTCTTGTTAATCATTTCATGCAGTTGTGTATACGTTACATGGTTTTACCTCTTATAATTGTCATGCATCCATCAGAATTTTGATAAAACATTCAGTGCAATTTGTGCTTACTGAAACAATAGGACATTGAGAGGACAGGGGAGAGAATGGAGTCATTAAGTGGATAACAAGAGTCCAGGAGATGTTTGTCAGACTTACAAAGGTAGCTAAGGCCAAGTCACTGTGAGCCTCAGGACTGAACCCAGGGTCCTCTTAGAAGGGAGGTCTCAGAAAGCAGGAGAGACAGGAAAGAGCAGCAGAGGGAGTCAGCAATGTTCTGAAGCTTTCTGGAAAAGATAAAGGCTGGGCATAGGAGCCCTGAGAAAAATTCCCCACGTGTATAAGGAGATTTGGTAAATTAAAGTTACCCAAGGTACTTTTCCTTCTCAGTGGAATCTTGGAATGCTGAAGGTGGGATTCAACAGTTCTGACTCATAAAATGGAGTGACAGTTAGCATTTTGTTAGAAGTACAGAAAGAGAGAGATGGGGAAAAAAATAAAACCCAGAAACAATCAAACTTAAAAATTTGCTAAAGCATGCACAATATCTACAACAAAACAAGGAAAATCCTTGGATATTTTTGAAACTTTGGGGGAAGGATGCAGAGTATACATAAAGCAAATGTATTTCACCGGGCCAGGTTTTCCAAAGCCCTGCAGTTTCAGGTTTAGCCTAACTTCTTAAAATTATATATAAAAATGTTAACTGGCGAAAGATAGGAAATTTTCCTCAGGCTAAATCTCTGTTGTAAGGTAAAGAATTGTAACACAGCAAGGTTGCTGGCTCAAGGACAGACAAGTTACCGATTGATATGTAAAGATACTGGGAAGCTTTGTAGAAAAAGAGAATGTTTGCTAAGATCAAGCTTTTGTTGGTAGATCGACTTAACCTTTTGCAAATTGCATTATGGAATGTCACCTTGCTTGTTTCACTGACGTTATCATTAAACTATATTTAGCAAAAACCCAACTTATGTCCTTTTCCTGTAACTTCCTGGTCTGGAGAATAAATGCCTGGCATAATTTAAATAAGGGCACCAGTCCCATTCATGAGAGCTCCACCCTTACAGCCTAATTGCCTAATAATTCTGAAGGTAGAACTCTCATGATATTCTACCTGAAAATGAAGAAGAAATTTGGAGAAATAATGCTAGTTCCACAGACATTTCCCATTTTATGCTGTAAACTATTACTCCTAAAGTACTTTCAAATTAATTTCTACAGTTTTTTTCCTCATGTAGAAACTGGTCAAAATCCAAAACGTGGCTCGTAGCACTGTGTGAGAAAAGCATTCCAGATATAAAACCATACAAATCTGAAGAGGATAATTCTGTGGTAAGTATTCCTTTGCTTTTTTTGCTAAAATATGAGATGAAGATCATAATAAACTATGATTGTTAAAAATATATTTCTGATTAAAAAAACATGAGTTTAATTAGACACCATCTTCGTTCTAAGCTCTGTACTGGACATGTTTACATAAATTATTTTATTATCACACCCTCACAACACCAGCTATTAATTCTGCTCTATATAGGAAAAAAGTTGAGGCTTCAACAACAAAATAAAACAAAATTCTGAAATTCTTTCTTGATTTTTATATTATAATACAAGAGTACTTCAAAAAGTTCATGGAAAATGGAATTAAAAAAAATAACAGGTGAGCATGATGGCAAATCAGGAGAGGATAATAAAGCTATACAAAGCAAACTTTATATAAGCAAAGTAAAGCAAACTTGATGTCACTTCTGCTAGTTGTTTCTGTTTTCAAATGCAGGGAGGTAGAATATATAATTTAAAAAGCAAGGCACCAGAAGTCAGTGCCCTAAGTGTTATTCTAGATCTGTGATTCTTCAGACATAGTCCATAGACCCAATAGCACTAGCATCACCTGGAACTACTCAATCAGATATTTTGGGGTGGAGACCGCAGGCTGTGGTTTAACAAGCCTTCTGGTTGGTTTTGATACTTGCTAATGAATGGTTCTCACCTTTAGCTGCTCCTTAGAAACACCTCTGGGGGATTTTGAAAACTGTCTGAGGCCTGGGACCCCTCTCAGAGACAGGGTTTCATTTGCCCTGGACTACCTAGACTCAAATCCAGTCACCTGGTGTGACCTTGGGCACAGTACCTAACCTCTTGGCCTCAGTTTCTTCACCTATTTCTATTATCTCATGTTTTTCAGGGTCTAATATGCTTGCTTAGAAAGCATTTTAAAATATAAAGATAAATAAGACGACAATTTCAGTTATCTCTGAATTATCTTGACCACAGGAAGCAAATAGTAACCTCATAATGTTGTTGTGAGGATTAAATGCTTTAGCTTTTATAAAGCACTTAGGACTAGATAAGAGTTTATCATTGTTATTACCACTTTTAAACATCACTTCAAATATGTTAGTATTTAAAAATGATGTCAAAAGTTTTTGTTTTTAGTTAAACAGCAAGTGTTGTCACAAACAACTCTGCTAGCTAGAGAGGTGTGGAGTAACATTTATAAAGCAAATGTATTTCACAGGACCTGTCTTCCAAAGCCCTGTAGTTTCAGGTATAGCCTAACCTTTTAAAATTACACATAGGAATGTTAAGCTTGCAAAAGACAGGAAACTTCCCCCAGGCTAAAGTCTCTATTGTAGATAAAGAATTGTAACACCGCAAAATTGCTGGCTCAAAGGGCAGATGTCCTTGGTGCAGGTTAACCTACTGATTAATATGTTGAGAAAGTTACTTGATTTTTATGTAAACATACTGAGGAAATTCCTCTAGGAAAAGAAAGTGTTTGCTAAGAACAAGCTTTTGTTGGTAGATCGACTTAACTTTTTAAAAATTGCATTATGGAATGTCACTTTGTTTATTTTGCTGATGCTACTAGTTTCCATTGTTAAAACTATACTTAGCCATAACTCTGCCTGTGTCCTTGTGTTCTTTATGATAATTAAATCAACTGAATTTTCTTGCGAAACTTTCTTGTCTTTACAATAAAAGGGAGAAGGTAACTTTGAATCAGGGCTGTCACATTCAGCTTTCTCCTCCTAATGGGGAAATTACTGAAGTGCAGTCCTTCCAGGCTTCTCAATGCATTCAAACTGCTTTGAGTAATCGAGTAATTCTTTTTTATGTCTTCATTACACAGGGGGAAATGTAACAGAGAGGAAGATAGCGTTAGAAAAAAGAAATGTGTGAATGCCTACGAATCTCCCTCCTGAATTAAGGGAACAGAAAGCTGTACTGGAATGCCCTTCATTGACAAATTATGTTTCAGCTTTTATTTCTGTTTCACAAACAGCCCAGACATTTTTGTTTGCATTATTTTCCAGGATTTAGGGGCAAAAGTACATGTGTATAAAAGATGTTCCCACATAGATCTATAATCGATGGCTCTAGCAAACAAGGCCTTTAAATCCTCAGCTAAAATTCCCTACCAACAATACCTCTAGAATAGCATTTATTTTCCTTACTCTGAGGAAATGAGGCATTTTTAATTATAGGTACTCTAACCCCCTATTTGAATAAAGACAAAATTTGAACTTTGCTGAAGCCAATCCAATGTTTAAGACTTTGGGCAAGAATTCAACTTGGACATTTATGAGCAGTTTAACTTCATTTTTTAGTTTATCATTTCTTTGTTTTCCTCCAGAAATGTTCACACTGAGCTTATGTTTTTATTCTCACTTTTTTTTAAAAAAAAGTGGGCTAAGAAGAAAATAAAAATATTTTGTTCTCTTCTATTACATAATTTGATTTTAATGGCCTAGTCAAGCAGAAGACTGGGTAGAAGTTGTATTTCATTTCTTAAAAATATTATACACACATTTGATCACATCATAAATGTAAAATGTGATTTCTTCTATGTCATTGTAGATATATATATTAAACTAGTATTTTCATTTAAAATTATGACTGCCCTACAGAATAGCATATCAAAAGAATGAAATTATCAATAGGACTTTGGTGAGGTATAAAATCTGACTTGTAACAACTTACACTGATAGAGACCAGCAGTATGATAGAGACCAGCAATATACGAAATTCATATTTAAGCTATTTTAATTCTGCTAATCCATTATTACTAAAACAATAACAATAAGACATCAGCTAACATTTATGGGGTATTTACTTTATACCAGGCAGGCATAGTATTACACATTTCACAAAATTATTTCTTGTTTATTTTTCACAGCAACCTTAATACCAAGAAAACAAGGGATTATTAAACTGAAAAAGCTGGGGATTAGAGTAATCACTTGTGAAAAATCGCATGTCAGTAAGTAACAGCAGCAGTCTCTGTTATCATGTATTTTATATGCTAGTGGTTTAATAGTTATTTTCTGTGTCATAGGATCTGAAACAAAACCACTACATTATGGTACAATGCAATTCTCTTATTCCCTAATATATGGAAGTTATGAATGTGTCTCAGTGGCTATGAGTGTGGGCTCTGGAGCCAGGACCAGGCTCACAGGTTTGGATCATAGCTCAACCACATACAAACTGTATATCCCTGGCAAAGTTCCCTAACTTTACTGTGCCTCAGTTTCCTCATATGTATAATGGTGGAAATAATAGTATCTGCTTCTTGGAGCTATAGTGAAAATTGAAATGAATTAAATATCTGTAAAGCACTTAAAAATGGTACTTGCCCTTAACAAGAAGTGAATAGACATTAGCTCCCATTATTCCTGACATAGACCTGAGTTATATAAAATTTAAAGTGCACAAGTAATTTAATGAAAATGTTACAGTGTCTGAATTTCTTCCTCATTTCCCTTGGTAAAGGCAAATCAGGGGAAAACTCTCAAGGAAGAAAATGCCTTAATGAAATTTGTGTGGTGGCCTAGGAGCAGCCGAAGTAGGTCTTTGGACGGGGCTCTGCTCTGAGCTGGTGCGATTCGAGTCAAATGTCAAATCTCTGCATGGTATTAGATTATTGAAGTATTTATAATATACTAGCTTGAGTGTTCTCTCCCATGGTGTATAGGCTGAGAATCTGCATGGTAGATGGGGTTAGGGTTTTTCCTGAATGTTCCTGAGATTGTTGTTTCTGTGTTGCTTGCATTTTCTTAAGAGCAGAAGTTTATGTAAAAAAAAAAGAGAGATAATAACATTTATCAAAATGTAATATGTAATATGTACCAGGTTTTGTTTTAAGCACTTTAAAGTTACCAACTAATTTAATACAACAATTTTATGAAGTAGGTACCATATTGCGACCATTTTATAGATGAGGAAACTGAAGCCAGAGAGATTAAAGTAACTTGTCTGAGGTCATCCAGCTCTTCAGTAACTCATCCAGGATTTGAACCAAGACAGTAAGGCAACTGAGCTTCAGAGTCCTTACTCCTAATTACAAAGCTACCAGTAAATATGTAAGTCCCTTAGCATGTCTCAAACTGCAAGCCCCGGAATGGCAGGAATAATATCTTTTGGATTAAAGAAACATGCATAATCTTTTGTTTGTTAGCATAAATCTTTGTTACATAGCCATGTTTTCACAATATTTATTTCTTTTAAACAGACAATAATGTAGGCTGTGCTGGACATAGAAATGGAAACAAATGGACAAACCTCTCCCAGTTATGGGCTCTTAATGCTTTGGGCTTCCCTGTCTAATGCTGTTCCTGTAAGTATATTAGTAAAGCATGAGTTACATTTCTGTCTACTGTATTTTCATTTTTTCTCTTTTTGTTTCTTCCATCCTTTTGTTTTTTCCCCAGTCCTTTCATTAATTATGGTGAAGAAAAAGACTATAATGGATTCGGTTGTGAGATAAAAAACAAAACTGAATGCCTGGTGAATCTGATTAGGTCACAAAAGAGGCAAAGCAGAGGTTCAAAGTGAATTCTATCCTCTGAAAGGCAGTGTGTAACAGGCTGAGGAAAAAGCTTGCCTTTGGGGCCAGTTGTGACAACACCTGTTTATGGAACACTTTCTGTGTGTCAGGCAATGAACTTAGTATTGGTGCTGCAAAGATGAATAAGGCTTGGCCCCAACCATTTATGGGGTAGACAGTAGGTAAATGGATAGTTTCAGATGGAACTAGGCTTGAATCCAGACATCCCCAGCCCCAAATTATAGAATCTCATTGCAGTAACTTACACTCTGTGTGCCTCCATTTTCTTATTGGTATAAAAAGTAATAATGCACATGAAATTCCTAGTATGGTCCTAGGACTTGGGTATTCAAGAAATGGTAACTCTCATTTCTCTACGAAGTTGTTGTAAGGACTGAACAAGATAAGCCCAGCAGGTACCCGATGAAGAGTAGCTCTTTCACTCCCCTGTACCCATTCTCCTTCTGTGCACCATTCCCTTTTGCATTACTTACATCTTGATCCTGTAAGCTTCCCCATGAATGGAACTAGTAACATTGGAACTCACAATACTTCTAAAGAAAGCAGAGACTCTTTTTTAACTGTTTCTTTTTGAAGCTGTCATGAACTAGATTATAGCCATGTTTTGTCTACCACATCATGTTTGATGCACACCAGTTTCCTGGGACAGGAAAGCTCTCACGTTAGCCTAAGTTGCTACTTATATTACCTAAAATTAAAGGGTACCCTTTTTTAATACATTTTTTTTCTACTAAACAGGAATATTCAACCCATTTTTAATGATAAATGCAGTCATTTTTCCCTTTTTCTTTTAGCAAATAGAAATAAATGGAGGTATTTTAAGTATTATTTATTTTTCCTTCCTCTTATGTAGACCTAGATGGTAAAAGCCTTTCTAAGTACTGATATTTTACTTTCCCTTAACCTGCTATGAAACTTACTGGGTAGGGAACAGAGATAGAAATTCTGGCCTCTCTGCTCAAATGTGTGTCAGGCAGTAAAATATATATTTCATCAGGCGTGGCCAAATAAAAATAGTCTAATCCCTTCCCCTTTTTCATGTATCTCTAATATTATTCTCTAATATTTTTCTTAAATGATTTTCTTGGAAACTCATTAAGCTATAGCAAATTTGAAAAGCAAACATCAAAACAACTCCCAAAGCAGCACCAAAACAGCCACTCCTGTCAGAGGATTAATTTTCAAACTCTCATTACAAATGTCCCCTGAAAGAAAGCCACGCAAAGCCCCATTGATCTGACACAGGGGAAGTCAGTTCTGTGGAATTGCTCCTGGTGCTGGTCTGAAAGGATTTAAATCATTTCTTTCGGAAAGGAAGTGTGTAGTGATTAGCACAAGTTCCATCACACTGACTCTTGTTGACACCTCCAAGAGGCAGCCTGGTGTTCAGGCAGAGACCTTGGAAAGGTTTTAAAGTCAGGTCCAAAGTCAATTCTCAGCACTGGGTGACAGTGGGCCAATTTTTTAACCTCTCCAAGACTTTCTGCCCTCATCTGTAAAATGGGGTTTGCAGTAGATTGAATTATGTCCCCCCAAAACTCCCTGAAGCATCAGTTGTGTCCCCCCAAGTTTTATATATTAAAAACTTAGGCCCCACTGTGACTGTTAAGAAGGTGGGAAATCCTATTATGGGAATCAAAAGGTGGAGCCCTGAAGGGGCGATTGGACTGTAGGACTGTGAAGTAGTGAATGGATTAAAAATGGTGGCCAGGGAAGTGGTTCTGAGGGCTTTAAAAGAAGAGGAGAGTCTGTCTCTCTCTCTGCTCTTTCTGCTTCCACCACCTTGCACTGTGAGACTCCTGAGTCACTGTCACCACTACCAGATGGACTTTGGACTTCCCAGCCTCAGAAACTTTAAGCAGTAAATTTCATTTTCTTTATAAATTACACAGGGGGGGGTATTTTGTTATAAGCAACACAAATGGACTAATACATAAAATTGGTACCGAGGAATAGAGTGTTGCTATATAGATACCTGAAAATGTCTTCCCAGCCTCAGAAACTTTAAGCAGTAAATTTCATTTTCTTTATAAATTACACAGGGGGGGGTATTTTGTTATAAGCAACACAAATGGACTAATACATAAAATTGGTACCGAGGAATAGAGTGTTGCTATATAGATACCTGAAAATGTACCTGAAAATGTGGATGCAGCTTTGGAACTGGGTATTAGGCAAAGGTTGGAGGAGTTTGCAGGACTTAGAAGAAGATAAAAAGATGAGAGAATGTTTGGAACATTTTAGAGATTGGTTAAATGGTTGTGACCAGAATGCTGATAGAAACATGGACAGTAAAGACCATGCTGCTGATGAGGTCTTAGATACAAATGAGGAATTTATCAGGAATTGGACAAAAGATAACCCTTGCTACACCATAGCAAGAAACGTGGCTGCATTGTGTCCATGCCCTTGGACTTTGTGGAAGGTGAGATTTATGAGCTGTGAACCAGAATGTTTGGTGGAAGAAATTTCCAAGCAGCAAAGCATTAAGAAAACTGAATAGTTACTTTTAACAGCCTATGCAGAGTTATGGCAGAAAAGGCATGATGTAAAGCCAGAATTTAAAAGGGAAGCAGAGTGTAAAGATTTGGAAAATTTGCAGCCTGGCCATGTGGTAGAGAAGGAGAGAGTAGGAGAAAAATGCAAGGGTGAAGCAGATAAACTGGTTGCTAAAGACATTAGCTTGGCCTGTGAGGCAGCCAGAGGCTAATAGGCAAGACAATGGCAGAAAAGCCCTGAAGGCATTTCAGAAGTCTGGAAGGATGTCCCTCCCATCACAGGCCCTGAGGCCGAGAAGGACTGAATTGTCCTGGAGGACAGACCTCAGGTGCAGCTGCCCTCAGGAACCTGCTCCCTGTATCCCAGCTGCTCTGGCTGGAGCAGCCCCAAGTGTGGTTCGTTCAGCAGCTCTGGAAGAGTAGAAGCCTGAAACCCCAGTGGTGTCCACTTTGTGGTAAGTCTTCAGGCCAGCAGGACATGAGAGCAGTGGAGGTGTGACTGCCTTCACCCAGATTCCAGAGGATGTATGGAAAAGCCTGGGGGTCCAGGCAGAGACCTGCTGCAGGGGCAGGGCTGCTGCAGAGGCAGTCTACTAGAGCAATGCTGAGCAGAAAAGTGGGGTCAGAGCCCCCACAGAGAGTCCCCACCAGGGAAATGTCTAGTAGAGCCAAGGCAATTGGGCTGCTGCCAGGACCCCACTGCAGGCCCACTGGCAACATGCAACACCAGCCTAGAAAAGCCACAGGCACCAGCGCTGCACCTGGCAGAGCTGTGGGAGTGAGGCTGCCTGTGGCTTTGGGGGCCCAGATGCCCCATTGTACCCAGGATGCAGGACTTGGAGTCAAAGAAGATTATTTTGGAGCTTTAAGACATAATGTCAGCCCTGCTGGGTTTCGGACTTGTTTGGGGCCTGTTTCTCCTTTCTTCTGGCCTATTCTTCCCTTTTGGAATGGGAATGTGTACCCAGTGTCTGTCCCACCATTGTATCTTGGCAGTAGATAAATTTGGTTTTGACTTTACAGGTTCACTGCTAGAAGGAGTTTTGCCTTTTATCTCAGATGAGACTTTGGACTTTTAAATTGGTGCTGGAACAAGCTAAGACTTTGGAGACTGTTGGGATGGAATGATTATATTTTGTATGTGGAGTGACATGAATTTTGGGGGGCCAGGGGCAGAATGATAGAGTTTGGATGTATTGTTCTACAAAATTCGTGGAAATCTGATCCCCAAAGTGGTAGTGCTGGAAGCTGATTATGGGGGTGGATCCCTCATGAATGGGTTAATGCTCTCCCTGGGGGAGGAGGGGTAGTGAGCGAGAGCCAGTTGCTTAAAAGACTCTGGCACCTCCTCTTTCTTTCTGGCTTCCTCTTGCCATGTGATCTGCTTGTACCCACCAGCTGCCTGCCACTTTCCAATGAGTAGGAGCAGCCTGAGGCCCGTGCCAGATGCAGCTGTCCCAGAATTGTAAGCCAAATAAACCTCTGTTCTTTATAAATTACCTAGTCTTGGGTATTTCTGTAACAGCAATACAAATGGACTAATACAGAAAATTAGGCTACCTACCTCAAAGGTTAGTTATGAGGATTATATTGGTAAGACATGGAAAGGGTTAACAGTACCTGGCACAACTTAGGTGTTCAATAAATGTTGGTTTTCTTTCTTCCAAAAATTATTGCTCTGGTTTCAGTCATTACTCTCAATGGCCCATTAGTAATGAACATAGGCTATCCTGGCATCTACATACTCGACTGCTCAAAGGCCTCAGGGTGGGAGTGGCCACTCCTGTCCTGTATATTGTGATTTCCCATCACTGCTGAGAGAGCTGCTGCAGCCCTGCCGGAGGTGTAGGTGTCAGGGCCTGTCCTTTCTTGGAGCCCAGATCATATCCTTATCTCTTCTCTCCTTCTTTGTACTCTGCCTCAAGGCCCATGGGACTCAGCTCAGGCTTCCAGGTTACTAGGAGGTACCAGGTTACTAGGAGGCCCCATTGTGACCTAGGTAAACTTCAGTAGACTGGCCCAAGATATTAACCATAATTAAGGAAATTGTTTCTATGGAAAACCATTTCCACATTCTAAGAAATTCCTGACTGCCAAATGAATTTTTTAGGACATTTCTCCAAACCAGTCTCAAAGCTGACATTTTACCTTTTTTGTCTGCTTTTTTTCTGAAATTCTTTCTATATACTTTAAGTAGCAATCACCACCTCCTCCCACTCTCAACTCCCACAGCATTTATTGTCTCTACACATGTTGGCACTTTCACTATCTTGTACATGTAGCTCTTTTTTCTCCTGTGTGTATCCCATATCCCCAACTAAGATGTAAAAGTTCTTTGGGCAGGAATTGTTGTATACATATTTATGTTTACCATGATGGGTAGAACACTATCTGGAGTGTTAAAAAGATTCCATCAGTATTTGTCAAATCTTTTTTGAATGGATGAATAAATGATGCTGAAGAGCATACTCAATTCATCTTCTCCTTGACACAGCAAAGACACGGAACTTTCCTCCTTGTCCCTCCTTACCTTTGTCCTTACCTCTCCAAAACAATGGAAAGACATTGGGGTGGTTGCTTCTGCAGTCACATGAGCCACGTGGCCTTTCTTTTTGCACAGCTCTGGCCATGGACTTAACCCATTTGGCAAAATACTAATTGGTAGTGTTGGGAGCAAATTTTAACTCCTTTCCCAACTGTAGTTGCACAAAGACCTCAAGGTCACTTATTCTTGCTTATCGATTCAGTAATGTATATAAACTCTACTCTCTTTTACATATATTTTCTTTTCATATTTTAAAAAAGTGCTTTGGTCTTTTTAAAGTAGAAAATAGATTTTTAAAAAGAAATCTGTTAAGAAAGAAGAGGCATTTAAAGCCTAACAACACCATTTTACAGCCATTTGTAGTTTAGCTGAATTCCTTGTATTTGTCATAAAAATAAGTATTACCTGATTTTAGTGAATCTCTAAAACTGTGTTTAGGCACATAAAACCGAACCCTTCTTTTGTGTAACTGAAAATCTATGTACTATATGTAGTAAGATTTTTTCCCCCAACATGAATTCTGGCTCTTTAAATAAGATAAACAAGTGTGAAGTAGTTATTAATTAAATCCAATAATTCAGCACTACTATTATATGTAATAGTAGAATGAGCCTGAGCAGGGAGACAGCAGAAGAGAGCTCTCTGAGCATCTGTTTCTTCATCTGTAAAAATGGACTAGAGAATCTCTAGGGTAAATCTTTCCTGATCTGGATAATGCCCCAGAAATACGGTCTTTGGATTTTAGGGGCCTTGATTTTCCTGTTCACCTTGTTTATGTAAACAACACCATATTGATCCCTGCACTATCAATTTAATGTCACAAAGAAGAAAATGATGAGCGGTACTGAACTTGACTTAGGTGAGCACTTCCTTTCAGACATTGCTCTTCCTCTTTTGACCACAGAGGGGAAGTATTGGGATTATTTAAAGGTACATAATGCTACCTCACAGAAGAGACAGAGACTTAAGTAACACAAAGTATTACTCAGTTCATTTCAGGACTGATTTTTCCAGATGGAACTTGTTTCACAATAAATGTTTACAGAAAAAAATAAAAGAGCCAAACTCCTTTTAATGACTTTATACAGGTTTCCTTTATTTTGTAATCAAAAATAGAAGCAAAAAGATCTACTTGAATAGGAAGTTAAATGTGAAGATGTATAGCAGTATACGTTTATTTTATATACAATAATGAAGAAAGACATGAAATAAGTCTATTTGGCCAATAGAGAGAACTTGCAAGTATGCTATGTTCAATAACATTCAGATGTGAAAGGAACCCATTTTTGATGTTGAGTACTCATAATTCAGTTCATGAGATTTTAGGTATGGTTTCCTTGGGCTTATTTAAAATTACCATGTTTCATTTGCAGAATATAAAATTTGCTGATTCATTTGTATTTTAAGGAAATTAAATCTTGAAAAAATGTTTTTTGGGGGGGATTACCATTCTTCAGTGTTATTGTTTGTTGCTTCTAAATATTTAATATATGCCTACATAATATTTTATCTTGCTCACTAGTAAAAAAAAATCTCACTTTTCTGCCCATTTTTTAGTAAAGAGTTTAATCTATGTAAACAAAATAGTTAAGCTATAGTGACAGAATAAAATTATAAATTTGTCCTCTGGTTGAAAGTTGGTTGTTTTCAAAGGTGCTCTTTTACTAATGTGCTTTTAAGGTTAATTTAAACATTGTCCATGTTTCTTTTAAATGTTTATGGCTAATACTAAATATGCTTTTATTCACTTTCAAAGAAGTTTCAGTTTTTGATATGCAGTATGTTTTTCTTTTTAAGATTGCATTTTGGACATTCACATTTGTCCTGTCTCATCCTGATATCCACAAGACCATTATGGAAGGCATATCTTCTGTGTTTGGTGCAGCAGGTACTACACCTGAGTTAAATGACATAATTGAAGACACTTCTGATAATGTGTACTTATTGCTGTTATTGGCTGAATACCATGTTTTATAGAAATTCAACATATCCTAAATTCAGCATAATTTGTTATGTGTTCCAAGATATAAATTGATCAGGTAGATTTCTAGAATTTAATTAGTGTCAAGCTTTTTAGAGGTCATCTAGTCCAAATCCTTTATTTTTCAAATTATGAAAGAAATGCTAGCAAGATTGTGATTTGCCTAACTTCCTTACTTAAATATATATGTGGGCTTTTCAATTTTAATCTCTTGGCCCCTCACTTTGATTGAGCTCCAAGTTCATGGTTGTAGAATTCAGGATTTTCCAGATTTTATAAAAGTAATATGGTGTAGAGGTCAGGTAAGGTTTGCTACCAGAGGATTATTAAGACAAACAAACAAAAAAAACAAACAAAAACCCTTAGAGTTGTTAGAGATTTGGGGGTTTAGGAACTGTGGATAGGGATTGATATCTAGAACTTTTTAATTCAGGTGTGGGTCCTGCTCTTACAATGTGTTTTAAAAAGCAGAAACAAGCTCCAATGCTTGTTTGTTTAGCATAATTTTACCTGTTTTGAGGGTAGATTTTTTTGAAAAACCTCAGTACGTCAAATTATGTATTCTGATATAAACAGAAAAGAAGTGATTTGGTTTTCTTGGAAGAAAGCAGTGTAATATTTGGGTTTAAGTTATGATGCCAGTTAACAGTTATCCCTCCCATCCTACACAATTGTGAAAATATTATATTTGGAGATTTTTGTTTTGTTTACTTTGGAGTTTTTTGTTGTGGATGGCTTCTTATTGAGTTAAACTAAAAAGCAAACTGGCTTGAGCAACATGAATATCTAAGCAGTACTGTGTGAGCTTGAGCATAATCAGCAGATGCTGGACCTTATCTCATAGAAATGGTAAGCATTAGAATCACTGAATGCCAACGGTGCTAACAGGTTAGATTCTAGAAATACACTGGTGAGTGTAAGAGAAGACCACTCACCTTTATGGAGCTTGCATCTACAAAGCAAATGGAAATGTACATGGCCACATGTGTACAAATAGAAGAAGGGAGCGCATCTTTGATTGTCATATATTCTCTTTTACCAGCTCCTGTCTTTTCCTGACTTAGGGTTCTCCAAATTCCTGGTCTTTAGAAAATAAAAGGGTAGGGATGCAGATGGTGAGGATAATGTGGGGAGCACATCTGACCCAAAGGCCTCAACAGAAGTGTAACATTAATCTGAATTGCTTGGGTTCTTGAATCTGGAACTCATGAACACGGTTTGAGCGGAGAAACACAAAATCTTTTCTTTTTTTCTTTATTCTCATTTATTTTCAGAAACCATTGTTCTTCTCTCTGATAGAAAAAAAATGCTCCTTCAAATAGTAATACTAGTGTAATAGCTATGTATACTATATCAATGCTTTCAGTCTATAAGACCCTACTGCAGAATCGACAACCACTTATAAAAACTATCAAACATCCATGCATAAGATGTAGTAGCAGCTCAGGAATTTAGATGTTGTGAGAGGAGACCACAGATCTTTGGAGGCTGATATCAAGGAAGATATCCATGGGCCCATACTAAGGATCCTGTCAAGGAGAGAACATTAAAGTGCATTGTGTTAGACAGGGCTCTTTAGAGAAACAGAACCAATAGAAGATGATAGATAGATAGATAGATAGGTAGATAGATAGATAGATAGATAGATAGATAGATGATAGATAGATAGATAGATAGATAGATTGATTGATTGATTGATTCATAGATCTAGGAAGAGATTTATTATAAGAAATTAACTAATGTGATTATGGAGGCTGAGAAGTCCCATGATCTGCTGTCTATGTAGGCCCTCAATGGATTGGATGATGCCCACCTACACTGGCGAGGGCAATCTACTGAGTCCACCAATTCAAATGCTAATCTCTCTTTCTGAAACACCCTCACAGACACACTCAGAAATAATGCTTAATTTGGGCACCCCATGGCCCATCAAGTTGATGCATAAAATTAGCCATCATAGTAGAGTAGGTATCACCCAATCCATTGAGATTTGTTTCTTTGGAGAACCCTAATATACCCACCCACATTTGGGAGAGCAATCGACCCTACTCAGTCTAGTGATTCCAGTGCTAATCTCAACTGGAAATACCCTCACAGACACAGGCAGAAATAATGTTTAGCCAAATATCTGGGCACCCTGTGATCCAGTCAAGTCGACATATAAAATTAACCGTCACATGCATAAAACAATAATCTTGACTCGATACAGCAGTTTTTCCATTCTATGCCCTTCTCTGTTGAAAGATCACTATTTCCTTCCTGAGAATGTTCTTTGTGGGTTTCCAGTGCTGTATCTCTCTAGCTTCAACTCTCAGTCCTAGAGTTCATCCCAGCACTTTGCCCAACTTTCTTATAAAACTAGTCTCAGGATAAAAAACACTACTATTTAATACTAGGGAAGGGAAAAGTTCAGTCTCATACCACTTTTCTGAGGGCACTTAGTTCTTTAACTGCCCTGATAGTGCCCCATAGCCTACTTTTGTCTTGTCTGTTTGTTTACTTTGAAATTAAAACCTCTTTAGGGATCCCTTGTGAAGATACTTACTTAGACCACATTATTTTGGGTGGCAGTTTTCACTATTCTGTCTACTTCCTCTGATCCTGTGTCCCTTTTATCTTCTAATATTTCCTTAGTCTGTATTATCTACTGCTTCTCTTTCTTGTTTTCTAGTATTACTACATTTATATTCTGTAAAATTGCCCTCTTTTTTATTTTAATGGAACACGGGGACAAAAGGAAGGTAGAAGTGTATTCTCAGTCTGCTATCTTGAACCATAAGTTTATGTGTATGTAAAATGCATCATTTTTTTTGCATTGATACATAACTCACATACCATAAAATTCACCCTTTTAAAGTATAAAATTTAGTGGTTTTTAATATATTCATAAGGTTGTACAACTATCACCACTATCTATTTCTAGAACATTTTTATTACCTAATAAAGAAACCCCATACCCATTAGGAGTCACTTCTCATTTCTTTCCAGTCCAGCAACCACTAATCTACTTTTTGTTTTTGCACATTTGTTTTTTCTGGACATTTCATGTAAATGGAATCATACAATATGTGGTCCTTTGTATCTGGCTTCTTAGACTTAGCATAATGTTTTATTTTATATTATGATGTTTTACATTGATTTTCAGGTGTTGAACCACCCTTGCATTCCTGGGGTAAATCCTACTTAATCATCATTTATACTCCTCTTTATATTTTGCTGACTTTGGTTGGCTAGTATTTTGAGTGCCCACCATTTCAAGGCATTGTATGAGGTACCAGAGCTGATTGTGAGTAATGTGTGGTTCATGCTCTTGAGGAAACTCACTAACAACATTCTTTTTATAAAAATGAAAGCAGATTTGGAAGCATCCAGAAGATGTTAGGAGAGAAAAAGGAATATTTACATTGTTTCTTTGGAGATATGTGAATTCTGTAGGTTTTCTGTGCCTGGAACCTTTTCCCTTACTCTTTCTCATTTTTCAGCCAGCTGGAGTCATCTCCTCAGATCTTTTAGGCTTGCCCTATTTAAGGTCATTTTCTCTAACTCTGCCCTTAGTGGTTCTCTAACCTGTCTCACTCTTTATTTCCTTCATAAGAGTTACTTTTTTATTTATTAGTGTATTTATTGGTCCTCTGTTTTCCCCACCAGTGTCCCAGACCAGAACACAGAAGGGGAGGTGGCACACATGTGCAGCTCTACATGGGGGACACCCACAGCCGCACGTCCATGTACAAGGCCTGGCTGCTCGGGCTGCTGCGCCAGCATGGCTGCTGGCGGGTATTCAACGTAGCCTGTGGCACCAGGTGAGCTCGGACTAGGGTCGGGGAGGGGGGCTTGAAATTATAAGCTTGAAATGCCAGATCTTCCCTGGCACACTGTAGAAGGAATCAGAAGTCCCAGGGAGATGGAAATGCTGGATTGGATTTATTATATGCAAGCTGTTTAGTAAACGGTGTATTTTCCAGATCCCCTTAAAATTAAAAGTAAGAGGGTCTGGAAAACACTCCCTTTACTAAAGCATTATGGAATGCATTGGTGAAGGCCGCCAGTATCCTTCACTTGCTCTGATGACTGTCCTCTGTAGACTAGAGATGCTAGTGGGGGATGCTGGATTAATCCATGGAACTAGGTTCCCTGACCTCAGTAAGAACAATGGCATTCTGGGGGTACCTGTTGGTGTAAAGGCCAAGTGGTGGTGCTTCACAATCAAAGGCAAGGTAGTACAATAGCCTTTAATAAAGCACAGAGAGAGAATAGTCATCAGGTGGACAAGATGACAGCCCTGGGGGAAAGGGTCAGCTTCTTTCCCCAGCCTCTCCCCCCCAGGGCTTGTTCAATGGACCTATGTATAAAGTGGCTATTGTGGCAGGGATGGAAGCTGTGCTTTGACTCAGTAACATTGTCTTCCCCTCTCCAAGCTTATCTGGCTTTGGCCAGTTCTGAGTATCCAACCTCCTTACAGCCCAATACCAGGTCCTTGCATGGGCACCATTCTCACCTGGTTGTAGATGGATTTGATTGGGCCCTCCCATCATGGACAGTCTGTACTTTATCATCACAGGTATAGACACATATTTCACATATAAATTTGTTTTCTCTACCTACAGTGCTTCCATCAGCACCAGCATTCCTGGACTTACAGAATGCCATATCCATCACCATGGCATTCCATATAGCATATGCTCCAACCAGGGCACACATGTTACAGCCAAGGAAACATACAAATTATCTCATAGCCATGAAATTCACTGGTGTTACCATGTGCCCCCTGACCTAGAAGCAGCTGGCTTGATAGAATGGTGGACTGGCCTCAATTAGAGCACAGCTTGGAAACTACACCCTGCAAGTGGGGGATGATATCCAACAGAGGCAGTGTATTTTTAAAATCGTAACCAGAATCAAATATAACACCAAGAACTAGGCAGTGGCCTCCTTAGTATTACATCTAAATTCTATAGCCCACTGGAAGAATTTCTTCTATCTATTCCCATAACATTGGGTTCATTGGGTTTGAAGATCCCAGTGTCCAAGGGAGAAACATCTCTATTATGGAACAATCACAGTACTGATGACTTGGAAGCTGAGATGTCCCCTGGCCATTTTGGTTGTTCATGCCACTGAACCAACAGACACAGAAAGTGGTCACCATAATGTCTGGGTTGATTAATCCCAATTACCACAGGGAGTTATGTTGCTTTTAGATCTGGAAGCCAGGGAAATTCACCAAGGTGCCTCTTAACAATCCTTTGCCAAGTAGTCCTGGTCAACAGAAAACTTCAGCAACCCAGCAAAGTCAAGATCACCAAGGAATCAGACCCTACAAGAATAAAGGTTTGAGTCATCCACCAGCAAAGAACCCTGTCTAGCCAAAGTGCTGGCATACGGTAAACAGAACATGACATTGGGGGTGAAAGCAGCTGCTCTGATTATGAACTCAGGCCTTGCAACCCTCATTTCCCTCACTAATTTATGTGAAGAACACTGGTAGTAGCTAACATTTTAGGCTTCAGTGGGAGGATGACCAAATTGACATTACCTCCCACTGATACAGTAGCCAATGAGACACTGTGTGTTCCTTGTGCTGGGGACATGGATTTTCATCTGGACAAAGGATTTGAGGGCTACTGAGGGGCAAGGGGCTGAACAGCTGAGCTGCATCAAAGGGTTCTCAGCCCTCCATGTGCATTCAGCTGGGGGGACGCCAGCAGGGATCAGAAGATGGGAGGGTGGTGAAGTTAGGGAACTTATTCTCCTGCTTCCCTCCCTGCGGGATCACCACTATATCCACTAACTGAAAGTCACGCTACTGTCAGGCACCCTCTCCATATAGCTCCCTGGCTCTGGGTCCCTGTCCCTGCTCCTTCCCTTCCCCTCTTCAGACCTCAGATGCTGACACCCACCATTACTAGCCCTAGAGGTGCTGCAGCAGCCCCCTTGGTTTCTCCATACCCTGCCCACACCTTTATAAACAGTCATTTATTAAACTCTCTTCAAATTACCCATCTGTTTTCCCACTAGGACCCTGGAACATACAGTACATGTTTTAGCTAGGATTAATTTTGGTAGTGAGCAACAGAAAACCCAAAATAACAGTAGCTTATACAAGGTAAAAGTTTATGTCTTTCTCATATAAATTAAATTTGGTGTTAAGCAACCTAAGGCTGGTGTGCTGGCTTCATGAACATCATACTACATATGCATTTTTATACTTTTAAAATTCACATCATAACCCAAACATTTTTCCATGTCATTACAAACTCCAGAAAGAGTCAAGTTCGTATCCCCATAGCAACCAGTTGCCAAAGAAAGAAAGAGACCAACTGAGCATGTGGAAGACTATGTTGCACAACTGGGAACCACCCTTTTCATTGAATATTCATTAAACAGTGAAACTATAAAGGCCAGATCCCAGCAGAAGGCGGGGCTGCTGCTCACTCTTCTGGAAGCAGCCTGCACTCTGCCTGTGGAGAGAGTATTTCTTTCTGTGTCAAACTTACCTTCAGCCAGCGGCTGCTCACTCTCTTGAGCCAGCCTGTGCTCGGTACTGAACCTAAGTGTGTATTGCTTGCTTTTGTGTTGAACTTGGTGTGGGCCCTGCTCAGTCTCTGGAGCTAGGTGCTCTCTCTCTCTCTCTCTCTCTCTCTCTCTCTGTCAAATCTGTCTCTTCTTTGTTACATTAAACCTGTTCTCACTTTGTCCTGTGACTCCACTCCTGAATTCTTTCTTCTGGTGGAGTCAAGAACCCGGTAAGAGGACGGGGTGGGTTGAGACCAACTACCGGGACCCCAGACATCAGTGAGTGCTTCTCTCACACCAGCATCAACTGTGAGTGACCAATCAATATTTCCCTGATTCTCTGTCCCCTGCATGGAACAAGTGTGATCATCAGTCCCTACTGAGAATTAGCAAAAACCCGGCCCTAGAATTTTCTCTCTATGAAATTGAAGTTCATCTATTGTTCCCACAACTCTATTATGCCTTCAAAAATAGGATTTTTATAGTTTATCTGGCTTTTTCCTAGTCATTGTGTTGAGCATCAGGCTGTTGCAACATCTGTATCCTAACAAGAAACTGAAGTCATGGCACATTTGTTTTTTAACAGCTTTTATTGAGACATAATGCACAGGCCATACGATTCACCCATTTAAAGTGTGTGATTTGATGGATTTTAGTACACTCAGAGTTTTGCAATCATCACAGCAATTGTAGAACACTTTCATGACTCCAAAACTAAATCCCTTAGCCATCATCCCCAATTATTCCATCTCCTCCAACCCTAGGCAACCATTAATCTACTTTATATTCCTATAAATCTCCTTATTTTGGACATTTAATAAAAAGGGTATCATACATTATGGGGTCCTTTGTGACTGGCCTCTTTCACTTAGCATAATGTTTTCGAGGTTCATGTGAAGTTGTAGCATGTATCAGTACTTCTATCCTTTTTGTGACTGAGTAATGTTTATTTACATGGATATCCTACATTTTGTTTATTAATTCATCAGTTCATGGGCACTTGGCTAGTTCCACTTTTGGACTATTGTGAATAATGCTGCTATGACCATTTGTATGCAAGGTTTTGTGTGGATGCATAGTTTTCTCTTGGCATATACTTAGGAGTGGAATTGCTGGATCGTGTGATAACTCTACACTGAATCATTTGAGGAACTTTCAGGCTTTTTCCAAAGTGGCTGCACCATTGTGCAGTTTTCCCAGTCGTGTATGAAGGTTTTAATTTCTCCATATCCTTGCAACACTGTTTTGTTGCATCTTTGTGATTATAACCATGGTAGTGGGTGTGAAGTGATATCTCATTGTGGATTTGATTTGCATTTCTCTGATGACTACTGATGTCTAGCATCTTTTGATGTGCTTATTGACCATTTGTATATTTCTTTAGAAAACTGCGTATTCAGATTTTTTGTCAGTTTTAAAAAATGGGATATTTATCTTTTTATTATCAAGTTATAATCATTTTTTATATATTCTGGATACAAGCTCCTTATAAGACATAAGATTTATAAAATTTTTTCCAATTCTGTGGTTTTCTTTTCACTTTCATTTTTCTTTTCACTTTGTCAATGGCATTCTTTGAACCACAAAAGTTTTTCATTTTGATGATGTTCAGTTTATCCATCTTTTTCTTTGTGCTTTTGATGTCATGCCTACAAAACCACTGCCTAATCTAAGACCATGAAGATTTACACTTATTTGTTCTTCTGAGAGTTTTATAGTCTTAGCCATCCCCCAGTTTGGTCTTGAGACATCCAAGGGGAAAGGCTGATGTGATACCCTCTCCCCTACTATCCATTCCTCATCCACCTCCTGAGCCCTGGGGTCTGACACCCCGGGGTCAGGGGTTGAACTGGCACAGGAGGGTCCAGGGCAGGGGCTAGAGAGCAGCCTCTTTGCTCTGCCATGTGCCTAGAATTCTGTAACAATCAGGGGGGGGCACCAAGTGAGAGTCCTACCCCTTTCCCCAGAGGGGGCCCCTCCCTGGGGTGGGCGGGGGCAGTGATCACAGCTTTCACAGTGACTCCACCCTTCCCTGCATTCTGGCCATGCCCTCATTTGTTTCATCATTTTCATCCACCAATGGACTGTGAGCATTGAGGCCATGCCCACTTCACTGTTGCCTAGCAACACCAACTCCCAGGAGCTCTGGCTCAGTCACACATCTGTGCCCTTAACTGAAGGAAATGATTCTGCACTGCTTGGATGGTAGTGATGTGGCCTGTGTCAGAGGAAACCCAACAGAGAAAACTGGCTGTGGCCAAGAAAAAGGTATAACATATTGGGTCACAGGCCCTGGACCCAGCCTGAAACTCCTCCAATGGTAGGACTGGGACAGGACCCTGTCACTTCTGAGGCACGCAGGGCTTGCCCCTCTGTGCCTTGACTCCCCCCACCAAAGTCTTCTCAGCCATCCCTGCCCCCTCAGCAGCCCAGCCCCTGCTCTCACCAGGTGCCACTGTCATTACTGCCTGTAGCCCAGCCTATGACCTAACAACCCAGTCCCCTGTTTTCACCCCCTTTCTAGTTTCTCTGTCTATGGCACAAATTTCCATTTGGAAGGACACTTGGGACTAGGGTACCCAGGACTGAGAGGTTTCTGGCTCCCTTACACCCTTCACTTAGACATTGACAACCTGAAAAGCCTACACTTCACCAGTGAGCTTGAAATGTTGTCAATATCTCTGGGTGACAATTAGGATAACGGGTTTGGTTAGGTTTTTCACCATGTTTCCACTCTCTAGAGACACTTTACCATTTATTTCTGAGTCTGGATGTCACATTTGAATTCCCTAGGATCCTGGGACCAAGAGTGCCTTTCAGTCAGTGCTCTCTGGAGGGAGATGTGCTTATCTTTGGTGAAACAAATTCTGGACAACTGAACTTCACAGCTCAAATCTTGCCCAGATCATCTCAATCTGGGATGCCACAGGATTCATAGGGGGCATCTTTCTGAAGCATCAGATTTGCTTGATTCTTTTGAGAGAGAAAAAAACCTATTAATGTACTTAAGAGTGACATTTACCTAGGTTTGTAAGATCATAATAGACTTCTCTCTGAAATGATGCTTGGGTTGTCCTCTTTCTGTTAGGTCCCCAGATCCCTAGGGGTGTGCCCTCACTGCCTTTGGCCATTAGGATACATTGACATAAATGTTTGAGAAGTACTGGTGTGCAGCTCTCACAGCTCTGTGAGAGAGGACCCCAATGTCTGATTTATATTTTGTGACCTGGCAGCTGCTGATTCATGACAAAGCCCCAGAAGACTGAAGTTAAATTCCATTGTCACCTTTTTTTAGTTGTGTTGTCAATCCATTTCTTCAGCCATTTAGTAATCATTCCAATACCTTACAGGGTTGCTGGTGGCATTAAAGCCAATGGTATAAGTATGAATATTTTGTAAAAACTGTAAAGTAGGGTACAAGTATAGGGGCTTATAGTTCTCCTGAATATTACTGCTTTTCCTTTTCATGGTTAAGAGATTACCAATGGAGAAACATTCCTGGTGGTCCTCCAGGAGCAAAGAACAAAATAAAAACTGGCAGTAGCCCTCATTCAACCACTTCTGGGGATTGCCAGTCACTTAAAGAGGTGGGTCTCAGCTGGTCAGTCTCCTGGGAACATGGGGATCAAGGGGCAGTAGGGGGTAATGGTAAAGATGATGGAAGAAGTGTCAGGGACTGGTTAAGAAGTCTGGATTTGAATCCTACCTCTCCCTCTGCTAGGGATATGACTTAGGACTCTTCTCTGAGTCTTCTCCCTTGAAGCTGTACACACAAAGATGGGCCATGAGCTTGGCTCTCATTGGATCCTGCTGCCGGAAGCACAGGATGGTGTTGATAAGACCAAGGTCCAGGGCTCAATCTCTGTTCTGGCCACCACCACCACCACCAAAAAAAAAAAAAAAAAAAAAAAAAAAAGATACAAGAGGAGAGCTGCTCAGGAGGGGAGTGGATGATGGGGGAGAGAGAACTTGAGAAGTGGGCACAAAGGGGCTACAGGAGAAGGGCCTGGTCCAGGTCAAGCAGGAAATATACTTTTGCCAGTTGACAGGGAAGAAAGGACATTGGGGGGCTCAGCCATTGAGGGAGACAAAGTGTCTCCATGTGTGCTCTCATCTCTTCTAGCCCACATCACACATCAGTGGGGAAGCCTTTGTGACTTCAGTTTTCATGAAGGAGCTGGAGGTAAGTGTCCCTGCAGACCAGCCTCTCGAACACCTCCCATGGTGTGGGTTGGGTGCCCCGATGCTAGATGAGACAGGCCCCACCATACATAGAAAACAAACATCTAAGGAGCATGGTCCAGAAGTTGGTAAGAATCTAGTGGGGTCCCCTGATTCCATGCTGCCAATCCTGGGCTCACATTTCCCTTTGGGGCTCTGAAGAAAGGGGCTGGGGGTCCCTGGTGCCAAGGGAGAATGGAGTACAGGAGAGCCTAGGTCTCAGGGAGAGGGACTCCCAGACCATGCAGCATGGCTCTTTCTGTTGCTGCCCTGTCTGCCCAGTCTCTCTTCTCCAGGCACCCCTGCTTGAGTCCTTGCCACACTTGCCCTGGGCTGTCCCTTTGCTGGAAACACTAGGCTGACTGTTGTAAGGAGCCCCGTGTTCCTGCCCACTCTTAGTTCCTGTTTTGCTTTGTCTTTGGTTTTGGACAAGCCACCTCTTCTGCCTGGGCTTGAGTGTCCTGAGATAGAATTAGAGGGTATCAAAGGTCCCTTTTAGCACTAAGAATGAAAATTTTCTGGGCACACTTGAAACATCAGGGGGACAGGGAGCTTACCTGTCCTTTTCATTCCTGGATCCCATCCCACAGTGTGTGGTTCATGGTGAATGCATGCACCCTTGTGAATCACAAGCTGGGAGAAAGGCAGTCTTTCCTTTCTCAGCCTCCATTTCTAGAGGTTTCCCTGGTTGTCCTTTAAAGAGAATCCAGATTCAGTCATTCAGTTCTGTAGCTGTGAGCAAAAACAAAGACCCAAATTCTCTTTCCTTGGGAGTTTGAGGAGGGCTTGTAAATTTGCATCCCCATAGGGTCTGAGAGGTTTTTCTTGAAAATCCATTCCTGCCCCTGCCCACCACTTCCTGGTCTGGGGAATGGAGCCAAGGGGGACAACCTCAGTCACCTTCCTGTGACTTTCCACACAGAAAAAAAATGCACCAGGTAACTCTGAATCAACTGGAAAGAGGAACATGATTTCTTTGTTCGCTCATTCCATGGCTGATGGGTTTGGGGAAAGACTCAGATGGAGAGGCCACAGGCTTGTCTTGCCCACTCCCAACCTGGAGAAGGCTCACCACCCCCTGCACCCCACCCTCAGCCCCACAAGGTCCCTAAGAATCTGGTATCACTGTCCTGGGCCATTGGTAGCATTCCAGGGTCCTGTCCTTTGCTGTTGCATCTTGTCTCCCTGCATCTCTGTCTCCTCTGTTTCCTCTTCCTATAGCAGGAGGGTAGGGGTCAGCAGGTGAACTCCCTGCAGGAACAACTGCAGGTGAGTGAACTGTATGGCTTCCCTTATGTCCCCTAGACAACCTTCCTTTCCTTCTCTCTTAACACCTGTTTGGCTTTTCTCCCAAATGCTCAGATTCAGAGCACTGAGGTTTTAATGTCCAAAAAGGCACAGTTACAGAGAGCGCTGGCCAGCGCTCACCATGTGGTCTGGTGGAAAGCAGGTGAGAATCTGGGCACCCTTCCTTCCTCAACCTGGTGCCTTGGCAGGCCTTTGGGGGAGTCATTTGGGCTCCATTTCAACCTCTGTCATTCCAGGGGAGTGTGAACATCTGGTAGCTGCCTGCGCTCATGTGAGCAGCAGGAAAAAAAGCTGCAGTGGAGTCTGACCACCTTCTCCACGTGGCAGGAAGAGGCTGAGAGGGTAAGCCCAGACACCTGCCCTCATGTTTGTGCCTCCACTCCCAAGGGAAAAGATGGGCTTACACCTGGATGTTCACATCCCAGCTGTAAGTGATCTTAGCACTTAACCTCTAATACGTTTTTTTCTCATCTACAAAATGGAGATAATAGTAACTGCTTCCTATGGTGATTGTGAGAATTCAGTGGATTGTTAGCATGGCACCTGGTGATACACTCAATACAGAGTCAAACGATGGAAATGATAGTCATAACAATGACAACATGACCCGATATCCCTGGGCGTCTGTCAGCCAGCTGTAAATCAGATCTCTTTCCCTGCCTCTTCCACCTTTACTGAGTTCTTAGTAAAACCAACTGAGAACATGGGCTTGGAAATGCTTAGAAAAAGATATCAAGTGTGATTCAAGGGGAAGAAATGTTACTGCTGAATGGTTACTGTCAGTGTAAGTGTGCCTGACTACATCTTTTCCCTTCTGAATCCTGACTTCACCTTTCTGTATTTGCAAAATACAGAAGTCCTACCATGACTTTATAAAAGAGCGAGATGTTCTCCACCTGCACTTGGAGGACAACAAGTAGGAGGAGGAAGGTGGATGGCAGGTCTGGGGGGCCTCAGCACAGGCAATGTGGTGAGAGGTGGGAGGGGTACAGGTGAGCATGATGAGGTGGACACACAGGTTTGGACATGTGCAGAGCCAAACCATGGCCCCAGCTGTGCCACTGACTCATGTGGCCTCAGGCAAGTCATGTCCTCTCTCCGGACTGCCACTTGTGACTCTTGATTCCTGGGGTCCCCCTCCCATTCCATGGTCCTCTGATTGTGTGTCAAAGTCAGTGCATTAATCACCAAAGTGGTCCTTTCTGTTCCTCTTTGTGTACATTCTCCACCACTCTGGCCATAGGAACAACTATGAGGACCTCAAGTATCACTAGTCCCAACTGAAGGGGAAGCTTTGGGTCCTTGTGATGGAGAAGGTGGACTTGCAGCTCCAGATGAAAAAGCTGAAGACATCCAAGCTCCTGCCACAACAAGTGAGTAGCTGCAGTCCAGGGTTTTGGTTTTATGGGGGTGGGGGTAGAGAGGAATGTGGCAGCCTGTCCATTCTGCAGCCACTCCCTCCATGGCTCACACCCCTGTGCTCTGGGCAGGTGCACACTTTGAGGGAAGAGCCTGGCCTGAGTCAGGTCCAGGAGCCAGAGACCTGCTTGGCTAATGTGAGCAGGTGGACAGGTAAGCTGGGGCTGGTGTGACCTGGGAGCAGGCAGGAGGAAGAGAAAGAGGTGTGTGCCAGCAGACTGCAAGTCTCAACATCTGAGCCTCAGTGTCCCTGTCTGAAAAGAAGGGTGGAGTGCCCATTGTCAGCCACCCACAGTTGTCTTGAGCACAAGAATATGAAGAACTCTATTTGAAAGTGGTTTGAATGATTGACCATCATCTGGGTGTGAGGAATGATTAGCCAGGAAGCCATGGTCTGGGGTGAGGAGCCTGAATTAGGAGCTTTGGGTTGAGAGAAGATTTTTGCAACTCCAGAGACCAGAGGCCCTTGTCATCCACTTCCTTTCTCAGCTGAGCCTCCACCCCTGGAGCCTTCAGTAGGAACCAGTGAGGAAGATCGGTGCTGCAGGCAGAGGCTGAGCAGCTGCAGAAGTAGCTGGAGAGCTTGGCAGATCAGCTCCTGGCTCAGGTAAAGGGCAGTGAGGATCTGAGCCACCTGAACCAGGAGCAGGAGGAGCAGCTGCTGGAGCTGGGGCAGGCTGCTGGGCTCTGGGGCAAGCAGCACAGGCAGGAGCTAGAGGATGTGCAGCACCACCACGCCACCACCAGCCATGTACTGTCCCAGGCCTGCAAGCTCCAGGAGCAGGTAGCTAAGCTGTAGACTGGCTTCATCAGGCTGGTGTGCCACCCGCCCTGCCAGCCTGCACTCTACACTTGCCCCCCTAGGCCTTAGTTTCCCCACCTATAAAATGAGGTACCTGTGCCTCCTTCCCTGTGCTGTGGGTCTCCAACTGCATCAGATGGCTACTGATTGCTTCTCTCCATCCAGACCAATTAGAACATGGAGGTCACAAGTGCACTGCAGTCAGGGCAGCATGTGAAGATAGAGCTGTCCCAGAAGTTGGGCCAGCTGCAGGAGTAGCTGGGAGACCTAAAGGAGATGGAAGTCCCTGCCCCATCTTGGAAGGGCTAGGAGACAGGCACCAGCCTCTGGGAAAGGGGGGTGCTAGGACAGAGGCAGCACCAGCCTGGGGGACAAGTGACCCCAGAGCCATGCACGGCAGTCCTGTGAGTATTCATTGTTCCCTTTCCTCTGACCACACAGCTGCTGCAGGACATACAGAAATGCCAGGAACACCAAGGCTTCAGCAACAGCCCTTGCTTCCCATTGTTTTATCGACCAGAAAAGTATGGTGATATTAAGATCATGGACATTTGAGATGTGGGGCCCAGGACGCTGCCCCCTCCCAGTTCCTGCTACCTTGTCTCTGTCACGCTGTCCCAGCCACTTCTTCCCAATCATCTCTTTATCATAAGACCACTCTTCTTTAAAAAAAAAAAGAAAGAAAGAAAGAAAGAAAGAAAGAAAGAAAGAAAGAAAGAAAGAAAGAAAGAAAAGACTTTTAAAAAGTGGGGGGGAGGAAAAAATGAATTAAAAAACCAAAAAAAGAGCAGCTGAGTGCGTGCAGAGCAGGGAGACATCCAGCAGGGGAGGCAGAAGCTCTGCAGAAACCACACGCCCTGTGGTGCTGGCCTGCAACCCAGCAGGTAGGCCTCACATCCACCACCTGACTCCACCCCCAGCCTAGCCAAGTGCACATGGAGCAGGGAGACGTCCAGCAGGGGAGGCGGAAGCTCTGCAGAAACCAAACAACCCTACAGTAACGCTCCATGACCCAGCAGCCTGGCCGAGTCCATGCTGACCAGAGAGGTGGCTCCCTGGAGAGGCCCAAGACCTGATGCAGTCACACACACAAGGCACTAGTGGCCAACTGAGCAGACACTGAGGTAGCTATAACAAATTGGCAACACCAGCAACATCTTAGTCAGACAATAGTGTCAAACCTGTGGACTGTGAAACCCCCTGCCACAATGAATAAACATCAAAGAAAAGATACCAGAAATAGGAAAAAACAAGAAAGCACACCAGCAAAGGGTAATAGCTCTCAAGCTCTAGATCCTATAGAACAAGAAGCCATTGAAATGTCTGACAAAGAATTTCGAGTGATAATTCTAAGGAAACTGAATGAGATACAAGAAAACTCAGCTAGACAACATGATGAAATGAGGAAAAGTATACAGGACCTGAAAGAAGAAATGTACAAGGAAATCAATGCCCTGAAAAAGAATGTAGCAGAGCTTGCTGAGCTGAAGAATTCAACGAAATAAAAAACATGACAGAGAGTTTAACCAGCAGGCTTACAGAAGTAGACGAGAGAACTTTTGACCTTGAAGATGGGCTGTTTGAGATAACACAGGCAGGCAAAAACAAACAAACAAACAAAGAATTAAAAGCATTGAAGAAAATCTAAGAGAGATATTGGACAACCTTAAGCGCTCAAATATCTGAGTCATGGATATTCCAGAAGGGGAGGAAAAAGGAGATTGCATTGAAAACATATTCAACAAAATAGTGGCAGAAAACTTCCCAGTTATTGGAAAAGACACAGATCTTCAGATTCAGGAAGCTCAAAGATCCCCAAACGTATTCAACCCAAAAAGGTCTCCAAGACAGGTTATAGTCAAATTGGCAAAACTCAAAGACAAAGAGAGAATCTTAAGAGCTGCAAGAGAGAAGCGTCAAATCACCTATAAGGGAGCCCCAATCAGAGTAACATCAGACTTTTCATCACAAACCCAAAAAGCCAGAAAGGAATGGGATGATAAATTCAAAATACTAAAAGACAGAGATTGCCAGCCAAGAATACTCTACCCCACAAGGCAATCCTTCCTAAATGAAGGGCAAATAGTATATTTCTCAGACAAATAAAAACTGTAGGAGTTCACTACCACACGACCACCCTTACAAGAAATTCTCAAATGAATACTGGGTTTGGTACCTGAAAAACAACTACGACTGCCATAAAAATCCAAGAAAAATCAAAACCCACTAGTATAATAAAAATGGCATCTATGAAGAGAAAACAAACAAACAAACAAAAAGGCTGTCTGCAACCCAAGGAACCAACAAATACAGAAAACAAACAGTAAATTGGAAAGAAAGGAACAAAAGACATTAAAGACATCCAAACAAAAATCAATAAAATGCTAGGAGAAAATCAATGCTTTTCAATAACAACTCTTAATGGAAAAAGATTAAATTCCCCAATCAAAAAACACAGACTGGCTGACTGGATTAAAAAGGAGGACCCAACTCTATCCTCCCTTCAAGAGACCCACCTCACCCATAAAGACTCACATAGACTAAGAGTGAAAGGATAGAAAAAGATTTACCATGCAAACAAATGAAAAATGAGCTGGAGTAGCTATTCTTATATCTGCCGTCCTGTGGCTTACTCGGGAGAGTGTGGTGCTGATAACACCAAGGCCACGGGTTGGGATCCCATATACGGATGGCCGGTTTGCTCACTGGGTGAGTATGGTGCTGACAACACCAAGTCAAGGGTTAAGATCCCCTTACCGGTCATCTTTAAAAAATAAAAAAATAAAAAATAAAAAAAACCATAAAAAGAGATAATGAGAGCCGATACATAATGATAAAAGGATTGGTCCATCAAGAAGACATAACATAAATATATACACACCCAATGTCAGAGCAGCCAGATTTATAAAACAAACTCTATTAGACCTAAAGAAGGAAATAGACACTAATACCATAATAGGAGGGGACCTGAACACCCCACTGTCAATATTGGACAGATCATCTAGGCAAAGAATCAGCAGAGAAACACAAGATCTAAACAACACACTACACCAATTGGACTTGGCAGAGATCTATAAAACATTCCATCCAACAACCTCAGAATATTCATTCTCCTCAGCACATGGATCATTGTCCAGGATAGGTCACATGTTAGGTCACAAATCAAGTCTCAACAAATTCAAAAAAATTGGAATTATCCCATGTATTTTTTTCAGACCACAAAAATGGATTAAAATTAGAATCAATAAAAAATGAAATCCTGGAAACTATACAAACACAGGGAAATTACAGAGCATTCTACTTAATGACATATGGGTCCAAGAAGAAATCAAACAGGAAATCAAAAAAATTATTGAAACGAATGAAAATAATGATACATTATACCAAAACCTGTGGGATACTACAAAAGCAGTACTAAGGGGGAAATTTATCACATTAAATACTTACTTCAGAAGAATGGAAAGATGGCAAGTGAACAACATAACACTTCACCTTAAAGAACTAGAAAAACAAGAACAATCCAAAAATAAAGTTAGCAGATGGAAAGAAATCATTAAGATCAGAGCAGAACTTAATGAAATTGAAACCCAAAAAACAATACAAAAGATAAATGAGTCAAAAAGTTGTTGTTTTGAAAAGATAAATAAAACTGACAAACCATTAGCATGACTAAAAAAAGGAGAAGATCCAAATAACAAAAATTAGAAATGAAAAAGGTGATATTACAACTGATACATCTGAAATACAAGGAATCATTCAAAACTACTATAAACAACTGTATGCCAACAAATTTGAAAATCTGGAGAAAATGGATAAATTTCTGGACACACAAAAGCTACTAAAACTGAGCCAAGAAGATGTAGAAAATCTGAACAGACCAATAACAATAAAGGAGATTGAAGCTGTTATCAGAAGGCTCCCAACAAAGAAAAGCCCAGGACCAGATGGATTCACAGCAGAATTCAAATTGTCCCTCTTTGCAGATGACATAATCCTATATATCAAACATCCTAAAGCCTCTACAAAAAAACTCTTGGAGTTGATAAAATGATTTCAGCAAAGTAGCAGGATACAAAAACAACACAAAAAATCAGTAGAATTTCTATTCTCCAATACTGAACATGCAGAAAAAGAAATCAAGAAAGCTTGCCCATTTACAGTAGCCACCACAAATTAAAATACTTAGGAACTGAATTAACCAAGAATGTGAAAAATCTCTATAATGAGAACTACAAACCACTGCTGAAAAAATTAGGATACAAGAAAGATGGAAAGATACCGCATGCTCTTGGATTGGAAGAATCACCATTGAAAAAATGTCCATATTACCAAAGGAGATACAAATTCAATGCAATTCCTATCAAAATTCCAATGACATTTTTCTCAGTAATGGAAAAAACTATCCAGACATTTATATGGAATAACAAAAGACCACACATAGCCAAAGCAATGCTGAGCAAAAAAAATGAAGCTGGAGGCACAACACTCCCTGACCTTAAACTATACTATAAAGCTATAATAACCAAAACAGCATGGCATAACCAAAACAGCGTAGTACTGGCATAAAAACAGACACACTGATCAATGGAATCGAATAGAGAATCCGGAAATCAACCCACACACCTACAGCCATCTGATCTTTCACAAAGGCACCAAGCCTATACTCTGGTGAAGAGACTGCATCTTCAACAAATGGTACTGGGATAACAGGATATCCATATGCAGGAGAATGAAACTAGACCCATACCTCTCACCATATACTAAAATAAACTCAAAATGGATTGAAGAATTAAATATACACCCTGAAACAATAAAACTTCTTAAAGAAAACATAGGAGAAACACTTCAGGAAGTAGGACTGGACACAGACTTCATGAATACGACCCCAAAAGCACGGGCAACCAAAGGAAAAATAAATGGGATTATATCAAACTAAAAAGCTTCTGCACAGCAAAAAACAAACAAACAAAACAAAACAAAACAAAACAGAAAACAATTAACAGAGTTAAAAGACAACAAACAGAGTGGGAGAAAATATTTGCAAAATATATATCTGACAAAAGATTAATATCCAGAATATACAAAGAACTCAAACAACTTTACAAGAAAAAAACAAGCAACCCAATTAAAAAATGGGCAAAAGAGCTAAATAGGCATTTCTCAAAGGAAGATATACGAATGGCCAACAGACATATGAAAAAATGTTCAACATCACACAGCATTCAGGAAATGCAAATCAAAACCACACTGAGATACCATCTCACCCCAATTAGGATGGCTAAAATCCAAAAGACTGTGAACGATGAATGCTGGTGACGTTGCAGAGAAAAAAGATCTCTCATACATTACTGGTGGGACTGCAAAATGGTGCAGCCTCTATGGAAAATGATATGGAGGTTCCTCAAACAATTGCAGATAGATCTACCACATGACCCAGCTATCCCACTGCTGGGAATATACCCAGAGGAATGGAAATCATCAAGTCAAAGGTATACTTGTTCCCCATTGTTCATTGCAGCACTCTTTACAATAGCTAAGAGTTGGAACCAGCCCAAATGTTCATCTTCAGATGAGTGGAAACGGAAAATGTGGTATCTCTACACAATGGAATACTCCTCTGCTATAAAAAAGGATGAAATACTGCCATTTGCAACAACATGGATGAACCTAGAGAGAATTATATTAAGCAAAACAAGTCAGGCACAGAAAAAGAAATATCACATGTTCTCACTTATTTTGGGGAGCTAAAAATAAATAAATACACAAAAAACGGGGGGGGGGAGGGAAGAAGACATAATAAAAAAAGATAAAGGCAAAAAATAAGAAAAAAAACACAAATAGAAAAAAAGAAAAAACATAATAAGAAAAAATAAACAAAAAGAAGTGTGAAACACCAAAAAGATGAGGAAAACACCAAGATGAAGAAGCAAACATCAAAAGGAAAAAACACCCAAAAGAAGAACAAAACTCCCATAAAAGGAAGAAAACACCCAAAACAAGAAAACCCCCCAAAAAAGAAGAAAACCCCAAACAAAAGAAAACACACCAAAGAAGAAGAAAACCTCCAAAAGAGGAAGAAAACAACCCCAAAGAAGTAGAAAACACCCCAAAAGGAAAGAAAACCCCAACATAAAGAAGAAAGCCCCCCAAAAGAGAAAACCCAAAAGAAGACAACCCCAACAAAGAGAGCCCCAAAAGAAGGAAGAAAAATCCCCCAAAGAACAAAATCCCAACAAAAAGAAAAACCCCAACAAAAATAAACCAATGAAAAGAAGAAAACCTCAACAAAAAGAAAACCCTAATGATAAGAAAACCATAATGAAAAGAAGAAAAGCCCCTCAGAAAAGAAACCCCCCCAAAAGAAAACCCAAAGAAAAAGTAGAAACCCCCCAAAAGAAGAAAACCCCAACAAAAATAAGAAACCCACAACAAAAAAATACCCAAAAGAAGAAAATGCCAGCAAAAGGAAGAAAGCCCCCAAAAGAAGAAAAACTCTCAAAAAGAAAATCGCAATGAAAAAAACAAAACCCTAATGAAAAGAAGAAATACCTCCCCACAAAAAGAAAAATCTTCAAAAAGAAGAAGTACCTCTGAAAAGAAAAACTTTCAGAAAAGAAAACCCCAACAAAAAGGAGAAACCACCCCCAAAAGAAAGAAACTCTCCCAAATAAGGAAACTCTAACAAAAAGAAAAAAAGAAAGAAAAGAAAGCAGCAGGATGCCCTAACCAGTAGTCCAGCCTCAAGGGCCCATAGGGGCAGAGCAGTACAATTGGTCCCTTGGGGAGGCTGGGTCAGGGGTCCTTGGGAGCAGGCCAGGCCAGGCAAGGGGGTACCTGGGGTAGGCCTGCCTGATGAGAGGAACCCTACTGGCAGGCCAGGCTAGGCCATGGGAACCCTAGGACAAGGTCAGGCCAGTCTACTGGCTCCCTAGAGGCAGGCCAAACCAGAGGGGCCATAGAAGGGTTCTTTCCCCCTTCCTCCTCCCCTGCCCCTTCCCCCTCTCCCTCCTCTTCTCCTTTCCCCCTTCCCTCCTCCCCTTCCCCATTTCCACTTCCCCCTCCCCCACCCCCTTCTCCTTCCCTTCTCTCTTCCCCTCTTCCCCCAGGGTTAATTATTAGTAGGGGAATTGGTCATGGCATTGTGGTTAATATTGGAGGGTCTGTTTGGGGGTTAGTAGTGTTTTGGTTTACTGAGGGGGTCTGAGGGTTGCGTTTGGGTCCACTACTGCTGAGGCCACTGAGGAGTGTCCTGAGGCTTGAGGTTCGAATGTTGTGACTTGAAGGGGTTTGTTGTTGGGGTTGGTGATGGACTTGTTTGTGGTTTTATGAATAGTGGATTATGAGGGGGCAGAGGTGGTTGTTTTTAAAAGTATGGGTGATGGGGTGATTTTTGAGGGGGAGGGGGAGGATTATTTTCGTGAAGATTCTGCGGTGTAGCTGTGTTATATAGTCGTGGGTGTTGGTTGATGGTGGTGGCAAGTTTGTCCTTATTTGTGAGTATTTTTATTGTCATTGAGATTACTCGGGGTGGTTAAATTACTAGTAGTGTTAGGACTAGTATTGAGATGAAGAGGGAGAGGAAGTAGAGTTTAATCAAGCCCTTTTGATCAGAGAAGGTTGTTTCTGCTAGTGTTTGAATGTGGGAGGTGTTTTTTGGGATTGTTTTTTCCAGTCAGGTCAGGTCCAGTGTCAGGCAGGCCACGTGTTGGCTCATAGGTTGAGATGAGATGTTAGGCAGTGCCCGGTGTTGGGGACAATCCTAGGAGGGTGGGAATCTTGTTTATGTGCAAGGGAGACTTGAAATTTAGATCTTGTGACTTTAGGCTGAGTTCCAGGGCCATATGAAGCCCAGGATGGCTACGAGGAGGCCGGAGGGTCTGAGGTGGGGGGGTGTTTTTAGCACCAATGCTGTTGGAAATGATGAAGCCAGCGACAGTACCGCCGACTGCTGGGTGTTTGGTTGAGTCGGTGAGGGTGGGGTTGTTTTCGTTGATGTTTAGTGGGGTTGGGAAGTGGGGTTGTCCTAGTCCTGTGAAGAAGGTGATCTGGGTGCTGCAGGTGGCTGTGAGGGTGGTGGCGATGAGTGTGACTAGTAGGGCTCAGGCGGTGTGCCACGTGTTTGCAGTTTCCACGATTAGGTCTTAGGAGTAGAAACCTGTTAGGAATGGCACTCCTGTGAGTGCAAGACTTCTCCCTCCCCTCTCCCCTCCCCCTTCCCACTTTCCCTTTCCCCTCTCCCCCTTTCCCCTTCCTCTCACTCTTCACCCCCTTCCCTCCCTTCCCCTTCCCCCTTCAAGGCCTCAGCAAGGCCAAGGTGTCAGGTGGCCAGAGCAGCAGCAGCAGCAGCAGCAAGCAGAGAAAGGAGCTGCATGGCCTTGAGGGAGACCCCAGCCTCAATGAGGACTAGGGCATCCAGAAGGCATCCCCGCTTACACACAGCCCCCCTGATGAGCTTTGTATGAAACTCCTGTTCTCAAAGCTGAAGCATCTAGGGCCTGGTTTTGGCGGGCACAGATGGGTTTTCCAGCTTCAGGGCCTCACTGCCTCACCTGTGCCCTCTTCCCACCAAGGAAAGGCACAAGCTCCAGGAAGAATTCAGAGCAGCCATGGGCAGCCTGCACCAGCCTTTTCCCTCCACCAAGCATTTCTCTCCTGACACAGGCTTGGGACAGGCCATGCCGTTTCAGGATTGCAAGGACTCTGGCGTGAACTCAGGAGGGGCAGGTGTCAGAGCTGGGCACCAGGACTGGAGCCCATGAGGAGGGCATGCCTGGCCTTCACTCCTCCCCTCACTCCTGCCCCCATGGGGAAGCAAGACTGCAGCACCCCACAGCTCCCCCTCTGCCCACCACTCCTGTGGACACCTTCACTCTGCCTGGCCCTCCTCCAGGGCTCACAGAGTAGAAGCCTTTGGGCCTTTTGGTTCTGATTTCTGAGTCCTCTTCAGACGTCAGGAAGGTGCCTCTCTTCAAACGTCAGGAAGGTGCCCGGAGTCGCTGTTGCTCTTTCCTGCCTGTCACCTTCCAGCCTTGGGGACTGAGGATGGGGAGGCTGCTCCCATCTTCCCACTGTTGAGGCTGAACCTGCCAGCTCTTGGGAAGACCACGTGCAAGGAGGGCCCAGGGTTGTTTTGGGGTGAGGTTAGGTGTGGGCAGGGGGCAAGGCCGATCCCATCTCTCAGCTGCCCTTGCTCTCCGTGAGTTCCCAGGCCCTGCCCACCCTGCTCTGGGGCCCAGCTGCTCACCTGTGTCCTGGGCACCTGGCAGCCCTCATTCCTCCCTCTCTCCTGCCTCTCCTTCCCCAGGACCTTTCCACTTGTGTAAAGTGTTTACTGGTTACCCCACCAGCTCCTGTCCCTCCCTCCTGCCCGCCTCCATCTGGCGCTGCCTGTTGGACTTGAACCTTGTTCCCTGATGACCACGCTTGGTCACTCTGCTCTTCCTGTCTGTTGTATCTGGATCCCGGAGGGAGAACACCCCAGTCCCTCAACAACACATAACACCACGTTCCCCGGGGCCAGGGGAGGAACAGGAAGGCTGGCCTGTTGATTAAAATGATCGGAGACGCTAAGGAAGACGCAGCAGATGAGATGCAGGTGAAGAGCGGGCGGCTACTGCTCTCTCAGGCAAATAGCACCAACCCAGCCGCTGTTACAGCATTTATTACATTTAACAAGCTTGTGCATGCAAGATAAGCACTAATGCATAAATTCTGCTATACTATTCTCAAGAGCAGAAGGCCATTACCTCCCTTCCGAAGCACTTGGTTATCTATATTGTGTCTCCTGGGAATATCCAAGAAATGTTCTCATGACTTCAAGCATTGTCAAGGACATTTCTTGGCTAACTCGTTTGCGAGTTCACCAAGTGAACACGTCCTTGGGTGCTGTCCACAGAAGTCCATTAACCATTTCCTTCATCTCCCCCTTTTTGTTTTTGCCATTTGCAGTTTAACATTTTAGCAAAGACTCAGCTACATATTATAAGAAACCAGCAGCAGGGGAGTCCT
Source organism: Galeopterus variegatus (assembly GCF_000696425.1). NCBI lineage: Eukaryota > Metazoa > Chordata > Mammalia > Dermoptera > Cynocephalidae > Galeopterus > Galeopterus variegatus. The sequence continues at coordinate 36,482 of NW_007727379.1, read as the reverse complement.
TCTACAGTCGGTAAAGTTTTACTGGTAACCAAATGCCAATTCTTGCCTTCAAGAGATATAAACTATCTTTAGAAAAATTAATGTTCATGGTATGATTTAAACAAGTATATAATGAGCAATTACTTAAACAATTTATCTCACCAGTGGTTTGTTTGCAATTAATTTGTCCAATCATC
>NW_007727379.1:0-35520 GCF_000696425.1 Galeopterus variegatus | reverse complement strand
TATGTGGGATCCGAACCCTCGGCGGGAGGGTCGCCACACTCACAAGTGCCGCACTATAGCAGTGCGCCACCCGGCCGGCCCAATCTTATTTGCTTTTTGAGTCAATTTCTTTATCTGTCCCCAAGTTGGTATAGTCACCATTTGAGTGCTTGGTAATGGGTAATGAAACATTTTTTGGCTATTTGGGTCAATCTGTAGATCTGCTATGCCTTTCTGAACCCCTTCCATTTCCTTCTTTCTCTTTTGAGCCATTTCTCAGCTTAATCCTCTTATCCAGTATCCAAAAGGATTCAGTATCTGTGGAGATATAAGCATAACCTCTGCCCCAACGGTTAACTACCGCTGGAAGCCAAAGGGATTTTAGTGTATCATAATAATATATAGGTTGTTGTAGTGCTTCACTAGATACATGTGCCCATTGTCTTTCAGCTGGTGTTGAATTTTCTGCATTTCTATTCAAAAAATTATGAGTAAATAGAGCTTGGAGCTTGGGCTATTCGCCATCTTGGGGATTCCATATAATCTCCCCCTTTTTGTTTTTGTAATAAAGATTTAAGTGTTCTATTATGCCGTTCAACAACGGCTTGACCTGTGTTATTATAAGGGATACCAGTAAAATGTTTAATATTATAAGCCTGGAAAAATAACTGGCATTTCTTAGATAAATATGAAGGGGCATTGTCCGTTTTTAATTGTATAGGAATTCCCATGACAGCAAAAGCCTCCAAGCGATGAGAAATAACTGCATCAGCACGCTCAGATGCCAACAGTGTTGCCCACATAAAACCTGAAAAAGCATCCATAGACACATGAACATGTTTCAATTTACCAAATTCAGGAACAATAGTAACATCCATTTGCCATAACTGTAAAGGAGCATTCCCATGGTTGTTGGCCCCGGCCGATAAAGGATCTGCATCTAATTTTTGACATATGGGGCATTGTTGTACTATCGCACAGGCTTGAGTCCATGAAATATGATAATCATGATGTAAAGAGTGAGCATTACAATGAAAATGGGAATGAGCCTCAGTGGCCTGCAAACCGGAACCTACAAGAGTATCGATTAATGCATTACCTTTACTCAACGGTCCAGGCAAATTGGTATGAGCGCAAATGTGCATAACAAAAAGAGGTGAGGAACGGGTGCGAATAACTTGCTGCCGTAAACGAAATAAAGCATGTAATTCATTAGAATCAGAAGGAACAGTAACAGTTTCTATAGTTTGTACCACTTGGACCACATATTGGGAATCTGAAAGAATATTTAAAGGAATATCTCCTACATCAATTAGAAGTAAATATATAGCATATAATTCAGCTTTCTGAACCGAAGTATAAGGACTTTGAAGAACTTTATGGTTTACTGTGTCTGTATATCCTGCCAGGCCAAAATTGTTAGCATCTGTGAAGTAACTTTATGGTTTACTGTGTCTTAAATATATAGCATATAATTCAGCTTTCTGAACCGAAGTATAAGGACTTTGAAGAACTTTATGGTTTACTGTGTCTGTATATCCTGCCAGGCCAAAATTGTTAGCATCTGTGAAGTAAGTTTTTGCATTAGATATAGGAGAAAATGTAACACAATGAGGAAGAATCCAAGACGTTCTCTGCAGAAATTGAAGCATCTTATGAGAAGGATAGATGTAAAACTTCCTAAAAATTCACTAACAGTCAATTGCCACCATACATTCAGAGCATACAAGGATTGTATCTCTTTGTGAGACAAAGGCAGTACAATAATACAAGGATCTTGACCAGTTAACTGACGGAAACGGAGCCATCCTTTACTTATCAAAACAAAAATTTTATCTATATATGTTTCCAGTGATTTAGTAGTTTTATGCGGAAGAAAAAGCCATTCAATAATATTATCTTGTTGTAGTAACACAACGGTGGGTGAATTAGGTGTATGAAAATCACAAGTTGTAAATTAGTATAGTCAGTAATTCTTTGCAAATGAGCTTGTTGGATAATATTTTTTAATTGTTGTAACTCAGATTCGGCTTCTTGGGATAACACTCGAGGGCTATCTAAGGTTGGGTCACCCTTTAGTGTTTAAAATAAATGATGCAATGCATATGTTGGAATACCCAATGAAGGGCGAAGCCAATTTATGTCTCTCAATAACTTTTGAAAATCATTTAAAGTTTACAATGAATCTCTTTGAATTTGTACCTTTTGGGGAATAATGATTTGTTCAGTAATCTTTTGTCCTAAATAAGAAAAAGGAGGCTGTGATTGAATCTTATCCTCCACAATTAAAAGTGTGGAATGAATAATCTGTAACAATTCTGGGCAAGAAAAAGTTGGAGGCATAGCAATTAAAATATCATCCATATAATGAATAAATTTCAAATCTGGAAATTGAACCCGTAAAATCTCCGAGCTTGCTCCTTACTAATTGCTCTTTTGACAACATGAAGCTGGGCCAAAAAATCAGTATAGAGTTCATTAGGACCTTGCATTATCTTAACAAAAGTTTGGGGGGATTGTCCTGAGTCTTGAATCTGCTGCCAAGCCGTAAGTCAAATTGCCTTTAATTGGGCAAGAGCAGCAGGGTTCATTTGACATTGCTGTTTAAGATCAGACCAGGCACCAGTACCTGTAAGTTGTTCCACATCAGGCCGTCCATTGCGCTGATAAGTGTTTAGGCGAGACACCCTTTCTGCTTCATTTCGCCACCATGATTTAAACTGTATGTATTGAGGAGATTCTAAAGTCGTACAAGCAAGCATTTCCCAATCTTTTGGGATAAGTGAATTGTCCTCAGCAAAAGACATTAAAAGTCCAGTAACATAAGGGGAGGTAATACCATAAGTACTAACAGCCTGCTTAAGTATCTTTACATATTGAAAACTGACAGGATCGTACTGCACTTGAAAAAATCCATTAGGAAATTTTTCATTAGGAGGCATTTTCTGTCTTAAAATGCGAAAATTAAAAAAATCCAGTAGGAGGCATGTCAGGAAGAGTCTTTTGGGGAGCCCCTGAATCAGCATCTAACATAATCTTTGTCACTTGAGGTGAATTTGGAAATTTAAAAATACAATGTGGAATGCCAGGGGCAGCAGCAGATGGGGGGATTGATTTCTGCTGTACAACAGGGAAAGCTTGTGCATCCTGTAAGCAAGCCTCCAGTTTTTGAATAAGATCATCCAAAACATCCAATTTTGGATCGTCAGGGGTCTTAAGTAATGGTGGGTATGATTTAGATTGAATAAGACATTTCTTTTCTAATTCAGGTTTTGGAATCTCAGTCTCATCATCGGAAAAATCAGAATGATCATCAGACTCTGAATTGGGCATGGGAGGGGCAGAAGGCTCAGGAGGAGTATCACATATATGTGAAGAAAAAAATTTCTTTTGTGGCTTTACTGAATCAGATTGAGAATGCTGACTGCTGTCATCTGAATCAGATTGAAAAGCTTGCAAGGCTAAAACCACCATGTTAAAAGCTGCCCATTCCTCTGCTGATATAACTTCTCCAGCCTGATGAGCTCTCCGTAAAGCTCTACCGACCTGTCTCCAAATTTTTAAATCAAATTGGTTCTTATTGTCTGGAGTAAACCAATAGCAATGTTTCTGTATCTTTTTTAATAATGAAAGTAAAACCTTCTCTTTAATTTTTAATCTTGAAGCAGTCAACAATGATTTTAATACTGCCATATAATCACTTAACACTGATCATAAACACTTAACACTTAACACTTAATCACTTAACACTTAAACACTTAACACTAACTTCCCATTATGCCCCGACTCTAAATTTCCCGAAGAGATGGCATAACTCTTCGCCGTCCATTAAAACCTCCTCGGTCCCATCCGTTCCCACGTCTTACCTTTCGTGCCCCTCGTTTGGGCGCCAGATGTTGATTAAAATGATCGGAGACATGAAGGAAGACACAGCAGACGAGATGCAGGTGAAGAGCGGGGGGGGGGCTACTGCTCTCTCAGGCAAGTAGCACCAACCCAGCCGCTGTTACAGCTTTTATTACATTTAGCAAGCTTGTGCATGCAAGATAAGCATTAATGCATAAATTCTGCTGTACTTTTCTCAAGAGCAGAAGGCCGTTACCTCCCTTCTCAAGCACTTGGTTATCTATATTGTGTCTCCTGGGCACATCCCAAGAAAGTGTTCTCATGACTTCAAACGTTGTCAAGGATTCCTTGACAATTCTTGGCTAACTCGTTTGCGAGTTCACCAAGTGAACACATCCTTGGGTGCTGTCCACAGAAGTCCATTAACCATTTCCTTCACTGGCCTCTAGGGAGAAGGGGTGGGAGGTTCAGGCACCTCCCAGTCTGTCCTGAGGGCAGTTGGTAGCAATAGTGATGACAATGACACCTATTCACAGTCCTTTAACTTTCATCCTTCCAAGGCACTTGTGCAGTGGGTGCTGTTAGCTCCATTTTGTAGAAGAGAAACTAGGCTCAAGTCACGTGGCGTGCCCAGGGTCCTGCTGTTAAGGAGTGGTGCAGCTGGGACGTGGACTCTGGTTTTCAGATTCCAAATCCGTCGTATTTCCTCTCTTCACAGCTGCCAGGCCTTTCTCCCAACACCTGGCACTGACAGTGTAACTCGTATTGAACTGGTTTGGTTTTTTGGCCTTAACCACCAGCACAAGCCTCTTAAAAGGAGAATAGGAAGCAGCTGTTGCTTCTTGGAAGGAGAGAATGTGGAGGATCCTGTCAGAGTCGTGCCCTCACCAGGTGCCCTGGGAGATCCCCAGTGAGACTCCACCTCACACCATTCTGGGCTAGGCCCAGTGGGCAGGAGGAGATACACCACTGAAGGCTCCATGGGTCTAGGGCAGACTCGGGTCCACGCTCCTGGGAGTGCGGAGCCTGCTCCTAGCCTGGGCTCAGCCTGCCTTCCCCTCCCCAGGTTAGGGCAGCCAAGGCCAGAGAGGGGAGCACAGTGGAAGCTTTTCCTCTCCTGCCTGTTGAGGCTTAAAACGGGCCCTTGGGGGATGATACTTTTTTGCCTTAGCCCCCACGTCCACATCTCCAGGACTGATGTTCTCCCCGTTAAAGGAGCCAGTAGTGAGATTTCAGTCTAGAATTGGGTCCTCTCCTGGGCTTTGTTCTGAGCATAGGAGATGGCTGGGAGTGGGGTGGGGGGCTGAGACCCAGGGCTGGGGATTTGCAGCCACCTGGACTATCTAAGATTTGGTGGTCAATCTCTGGTTGGCCCATTCTGTCACTAACCCCCAGCATTTCAGTGCCCATCTTACCTCTGTCCGCAGAGCTTCACTGACTTTTAAAGTAGGATGAGGCAAAGACCTGTTCCCTTACTGGGGTATTGGCCCAGTGGCATAATCCAAGGCCCCAGAACTGAGGACAGGCAGCACTGTGACTCCTTTGCTCTTTGACCTGAATGACAAGCCCCTCCCTGCTCCCCAAAGTCCAGTTTCGTTGCTTACTCACTAGCTCTCCACCCAGCTCATCTCTGCAGGCAGTTTCTCCTGGCCCAATCCAGAAAAGGTAGAAGGCAAGGTCTGGCTTCCTAGGTTTTTCTTTTCATCTCCCCACCACACACATAAGCCTTTTGGGGTTTTTTTGTTTGTTTTGTTTTTTTGCGGCTGGCTAGTATGGGGATATGAACCCTTGACCTTCAAGCCTTTTTGAACTTGAGGGTCGCCTCCGCTTTCCCACACCCCTTCCCATCCGTAAGGTTAAGAGACTGCCTGAGCTCAAGTTAACCTGCTTTCAATCCCCTTATATGAAACCCTATTAGAACAGAATTTCCTAAACTCACCTGGACATAAGAGTCACCTGGAATGCTTGTTAAACATACAGATGTCTGGGCCTACCTCAGACCTGGTGGTTTGGGACCTGAGTGTGCATACTTAACAAACATCTCTCATGGTTCTTAAGATGAGGCCAACTGGAACCCACTTCACCAAGAGAAAGCTAGGGTGTTATCCTAAGAGAGCAGGACTTCAGTGAAGTCACATTGGGCCAGGGTCTTGTCAAGATCTGCACAGTAAATCCTCTGGAAAAGTGCAGCAGCTTTGAGCCAAATAATAGGATTTTTAGCTCTCAAGAGGGACAGTGTCTGCGATTGGCATTAAATTCAAATCTTTTTTTTTTTTTTTTTTGTCTTTTGTCTTTTTCCGTGTCCGGCAACGGATCGCAACCCTCAGTGTTGCCCCCGTACCAGACCAGGGACCGGCAACGGGATTGCAAACCTCGGCGTTGCTCCCGCGCCTCGCTCAGCCAGTGAGCGGGAGCCGGTCCATATGTGGGATCCGAACCCTCGGGCGGGAGCGCCACCACGCTTGCCCCCGTACCGGACCAGGGACCGGCAACGGGATTGCAAACCTCGGCGTTGCTCCCGCGCCTCGCTCAGCCAGTGAGCGGGAGCCGGTCCATATGTGGGATCCGAACCCTCGGGCGGGAGCGCCACCACGCTTCCCAAGCAGCGCACTACCCAGTGCGCCACCGGGCCGGCCCTAAATTCAAATCTTGATAACAGCATGAAATGGAAACCCAAGAAAAGGATGTAAACAGCTAAAGAACTTTCAGAAATACGTCTTGTCAGATCCCTGTGTATATTCTTCTCTCTGCTGGAAACTTCTATCAACCACAACCACAAGGGCTGGTGGACAAACCACAAGGTCACTTTATTAGGTACAGAGATTAAAAGAAGCACAGGCCCTAATACAGAAATCTCAGGGGTTGACTCAAAGGTGGCTACATCAGGGCCTCTGTTTATTTTAAAAGCTGCTCCTAGAAAGCAGCAGTTCCGTCCTTACTTCCATGTTCCTAGCTGATATTTCCATACAACATCTTTCTGTGAGTTAGAAAAAGGTACTCTTCACACCTTTGACTTCCATTTATCAGAAAGTTGTTTTCATGTAAGTTTTGCTAGAATGAGATTACCGGATATGTGCCAGGAAATTATAATAAATATACAAACCCATCCATGAAGTTGGTGGTATGAATGGCAGTCCTTTAAGTGCAGAGCCTCATGCTGTCCAAGTGTGCACAGCAGCCTGCATCACTGTAGTTCTCAAGCACGAATAAGATTCCCCGTCTGTTTTGATCTTTAAAAAAAGCTCATTTTTCATGACAGATGTATGGTCCATGCCTATCTGATTTATGGAAGGACTCTGTACAAATCCAAGGGGCAGAGCCAGCAGAAACTCTCCTTGAACATCTCTGATGGCCCAGTTTACTCTATTTCACTGGAATAATAGTAGTAGCTCGACTTTTGAATGCTTACTATATGGCAAGCACCCATAGGTGTCTTACATGATCAACTCTAATTTTTACGGCCCCTCAGTGGGGCTAGGATTTAAAATTTTTTTTATTTATGATACACATTCAGAAAAATGCACGCATAAATGTGCATCTTAGACTGGAGTTTGGAATTTGGCATCCATCCTCTAAAAAATGAATTTCTATCTGTTCTGAATCAAAGCAAAACAGCCAGGATGTCTCACATTTTTAGCTACTATATTTAATTCACAATTCTGGACTTTTCTTTTTGGCTGGGGGTGGGTAGAGGGCAGCTGGCCAGTACGGGGATCAGAACCCACGACCTTGGTGTTGCAAGGCTGTGCTCTAACCAACTGAGCTAACTGACCAGCCCTTTTCTTCCCTTACCACCCCCCCCCACACACACACACAATTCCAGGATTTTAATGTGCACTGAAATAGGATTGCTTTGGAGTTTGTCTACTTCCTGAGCTGAAGTCTTTTTGCAAACATGTCACACATTTGGGGATGAAGAATTTAGTCTTTTCTCCCAATTCCAAATAATGTGTTCCATATTTAAAATACCACCTATTCTAGGGCCGGCCCCGTGGCTCACTTGGGAGAGCATGGTGCTGACATCAAGTCAAGGGTTGAGATCCCCTTAGCCTTATTAAAAATAAATAAATAAATAAATAAATAAATAAATAAATAAATAAATAAAATACCACCTATTCTTATTTTCAATTAAGTCAAGCTGGAAGTTGATTTACATTCTGTGGCTTTTCTTCCATGGCCCACAGGCTCAGATTTGGGTTATCTAAAATTTACAGAGACTAAGTAAAATAAAAGGCAGTTTGAATATATTTCAGCAGACAGAGGACATGGACAGTTTAGAGATGTGTGATGCCAATTACTTGGTAAGTTTTGGTACTAATTAATGAAAATTACAATTCAAGGGGCTTGCTGGTTTTAGCTCAGTTGATTAAACTGAGCGTGGTGCTGATAACACCAAAGTCCTGGGTTCAATCCGGCCAGCCTCCAAAAAAAAAAAAAAAATTCAATGAAATTTTCTACCTAATGAATAACATCTTCATGTAGAGAAGAATTGAAACACAAACATTTGTTTTTGGTGACAGCATCTATTAATAGAAAATTGTCATTTAGAAAAAGATTTAATCATCTACGTGTTCACTCTTTCGAAAAATTGTAGCAGCATTTTATTTTGGAGTGGGGGTTAAAACAACAGAAATCTATTCTCTCACAATTGTGAAGTCTAGAATCTGACACTGAGGCACCAGCAGGGCCACGCGCCGTCTCCTAGCTCATGGTAGTTGCCGGCAATCCTTGATGTTCTTGGACTGCAGCTGCGTAACTCCAGTCTTTACTTGTGTATGTCTGTGACTTCGAGCGCTGTTCTCCTCTCTGTCTCTGTAACAGCATGCTGCATGTTCAGAAAGTGGGGATTAGGGACTGGCTAGTTAGCTCAGTTGGTTAGAGTATAGCCTTGTAACACCAAGGACATAAGTTTGGATCCCCAAACCGGCCATCCCCCCGGCCAAAAAAAAACAAAAAAAAGGAATGAAAGAAAGTGGGGATTAGCTCAGTTGGTTAGAGAGCAATGTTGTAACACCAAGGTCAAGGGTTTGGATCTGTACCAGCCTGCCACCAAAAACCAAAAACTACATGCAACATACCCACTCAATGTAGCCATTAATTCTTTTCTTTCTTTCTCATACTTAAAGGTTTTATCAATGTACCCATGAAGAAGGCTAAGCAATTTATGGTCAAGAGAAGAAAATATACTTTTGGTAGTTAAAAATAAAAAATGAAATGAAATGAAATGAAATCCCTGGAATATCTTTAACCTTAAAAAAAATGAGGTAAAAAAAGAAAAGAGTCCATGAAATTTCATGTGCACTGTGATCTTGACATTTTAAAAAATGCCTCTGGATGAGAAATAAATAATTATTGACTTAGGACCAAACATGTTATCTTTGAAATGGAAAGTACATTTAGATCCTATAATTTTTTTTAATCCAAATTTACTACCAGCATTTATATTATTTTCAAAAATTATACTATGTTTCTGTGGGTAAAATTTTATGTTTTTCAAAAATCTTATGTATCATCTCCATACGGCCAGCTGCCCCCCCCCCAAAATTCTTAAGCATCAATATTTAAATAAAAACCAAATGTTTAAATCAATTTCCATATAGGAATGAAGAGTGCGGCCTTTAAACCTCTAAATACTAATACTTTTTTGTTTGTTTTGTATTTTGGCAGCAGCCGGTACAGGGGTTGAACCCTGGACATTGGTGTTATCAGTACCATGCTCTAAATGACTGAGCTAACTGGCCAGTCCTGATTTAGGATAAAATAAATACCAAAAATGCGTTTTAAGTAAAAAATGCATTTTCCTACCCAAGGAAGGAACTACTTAGAGATGCCTCATACTTAAAAGAAAGAAAGAAAGAAAAAAAGGAAGAAAAGAAAAAAAGCTGACTCCGTAGAGTGAGGTGGTTACATATTAATGCCTTGATGCAAGGACACGGCACAACAGTAGACAGAGTTCTGCCCACAACTGAGAGGATAATTCTTTTAATATGGGTTGTTTTTTTTAAAGTCTAGGAGTGGCAGAGTGAATTTTCCCAAGAATACTCTGATAAAAGGATGACTCTGGGTCTATTTGCAATTCTTCAGTGCAGTGCCTCTCTAAGCCTGTTGCCACAGACCTGTCTGCAGGGTCAGCATGAGCACCAGGCTCCATGATTTGGGCATGGATTAGCCCATTTGAGGCAGCCCATGAGCTAAAAATAGAAAGTTAAGAATGATTATATCATCTTTGGGGTTCCTCCAGCTCTGACATTCTATAGACAATAAAAGTGTTAGAGGAGGGGAGGCTCCTTTGTCTAAATTCCATGACTCCTTCTTTCTGAAGCCAGAACGAAGACAGGGGAAGGCTGTTCTCCGTGTCTTGTGCTTCGCTGGGTGGCATCTTTCTGAGTCCACCTCAGTCCAGTCTTTTCATGCAAGAGAAATCTGGGAATCCGCTCTGGGGAGGAAGGGTGGATGTACATGAACCAAACCAAATAACCAATTTATGAAGTGACAATGAGCAGTATAACAGCACGGGCACCAAGCACTCCCACTCCTGACCCTGGACTTTCCTCCCAGTGGGCCCCTCTTTAGAAGGGGGCTCAGTGGGACAGGAATTGGCAGGAAGGACCAGACTCCAACTTGGGAGGCTCAGGGAAAAGCCTGATGCATCCGCACACGACAGAGGCGCCCCTTCTGCTCCTGGACTTGGATGGAGAGAGCAATGTTATCCCCAGAGACTCCCCACGTCCTTCCTTCCCTGACTGACTAGGACCCCCTTCAGCTGCACGTTCCTTCTTTAGATAGACCGATACCTTCTTTCCTCACAGGGGACGGTCCAGTCCTGCCCGCCTGGGTACTCAGCTCTGTGTGGATTTTGAAGTTTTCTTCCCTTTATTTCAATTTGGGTGGGGGTGGAGCGGACAATCTCACTGCTACCGCCTCTGCAGAGGGCTTGGAGGGTCAGAGGGTCCTCTCGCTCCTTGAGATTGCACAGAGGGCTCGGTCCTCAGGCGTCCAGGAAGGGCCCGGTCCAGGAATGCGAGGAGGCGGCGCCCTCCCGGGGGCTGGAGCAGCCGCGGGCGCCCGGCGCAGAGCCTAGCAGGGGCGCGTCTCCGCGCTCCCCTGCCATTGGCCAGGTGGGGCCACCCGCCCGCTGGTGGCGGCCGCGCTCTAATTGCGGAGCAGGTGGCTGCGGGGCCAGGCGCGGCGCAGGACGGAGGACAGTGTGTATCGGACCCGCTCCCTGGGGGTGGCGGCCGAAGGGATAATCTCTCCAACAGCAGGAACTATGTCTGTCGTGGTCTTTGTAGTATTCCCAGCTGCCTAGAACCAAAGATTACTCAACAAATATTTCCTGAATGAGTTTCATAAACATCAATAAGAGTATACAGATAGTTTTGAGAGATGAATATCTTGGTCTAGACTTCATTTACTGCTTTATCATAGTTTATATGTGACAGTTTATATGACGTGAATGTCTTATGTAAAGAAATTTTTGACCATTTTCTGCACTTAATTTTTGACTTAGCAGAATGTCAGTGTTTTGTGGTTTTTGTGTGATGGTCAGTCAGATGAGACCACAAGAGGAGATACAGGAGAGGCACAAAAACCAAAGTATATTATACTCACAGGTCCTAGAGAAGTCACGACATGCTACACAGGGTCACGGAGGAAGTGCCAGGTTTTGGCCAGGTGGCCAAAGACAGGAACAAGGGAAAAGCCAAGGTTAGAGCTTTTATGGAGGTTTTCTCAGGAAAGGCAGAGCAGGGCAGAGTAAACTGTTTAGCACTGGCTAGTTTGAATAATTCCTGTGGGTTCTAAACTGTAGGGTGGACCCTAGTGACCTGGTACCTCTCCCTGAGATGATTAAGGAAGAGGAATATTGCCTCTTGGCATATGTGGGCCAGATAGAAGAGATGTGGCTCTGGATTAGTTAGTTTTCATATCAAAGGCATGCTCCTGGCTGAGTTTCATGCTAACTCTGAGAATTAGCTACCCACCAAAGGGAGAGGAGCAATCTGTCCCCAGCCAGAAAGGACTTTGATTTTTTTGTTTTTTTGTGAGATGTCAAAACATCCTAATATACATAAAATTTTTAAATATAATTTTAGTTTAGCTCATATCTGATTAGTACTTTGAGACACTGAGCAGTCTCAAGCCCAAGAATCCATATGAATATTAACAAATGCTAATATTTCTCTATGGTTTGAACTTTGTAAAGCATTTTCTTGCCTATGATTTTATTTTGTCTCTTAATCTTGAATGAAACATACATTATCAAATCATCGATGATCTGATAAAGAATGTTTTGCTTTGTTCCTGAGTTTTGGGGTTCAATTTCTGGAAATCAGTCATTTTGTTTTAAATTTTAATTTATAAATCACCACACATTATTTCAATCACCTGCCATAACTTCATAAAGTATTGTGAGCACCAGGGTCAGATTGCCTGGATCCAGATCCAGTCTGAGAGAGACACTTACTAATGGTATATACTTACTCAAATTACCAACTGCTTTAAGCCTGTTTCCTCAGCAAAATAATAATGCCTTTTCATGGAGTTGTTAGGAGGATGTGGAAAATATAAAGTAGATAGCACAGTGCCTGGAAAATTGTAATTGCCTTATAAATCTTAGCTATGACCAAAAATTGATGCAATCATATCACTTGTATAAAATGTTATGATCTTCCCATATTATGAAATTAGCAATTTTTCATAATATGGAAAAATTGTGACTTCAAATTTTTCTACTTTCAAATATTTGTCAGAGTTGCTTTTTGAAATAACATAGTGTTCTTGAATGTTTACAGCAGCAAGTGAATTACTTTTATATCAATTTGCTGTACTTTAAAGGAACAGAAATGGAGCAGATGTGTAGCATGAGTCTATTTATGTCTAATATTGCCCTCAGGGATGGAAATAATAGCAAGAATAATAGCTAACACTCAGAGAGCACATACTAAGTATCAGGCCCTGTTGTAAGTGCTTTCCTGATTGACTCATTTAATCCTAAATTATACTATTTACCTACTGATTAGATAACTTAGCCAAGACCACACAGCTAGTAAATTGTAGAACATAGTTTGAACCTAGTTTGTCTGGCATGATAGTTGGCAAAACAAATTTGCAAATCTCCTTGTTTCAAAATTGTACTCAGAATCCCTGAATTATGATGCTTAAGTCCAATTTCCAATTTCATTCCATTCCAATTTGCTTTCTTTTTTTTTTTTTTTTTTCCTTTTTGTCTTTTTTACTGACCAGTAACAGGATCGCAACCCTCGGTGTCGTGCCCGTACCGGGGACCAGCAACGGGCTCGCAACCCTCGGTGTTGCGCCCGCACCGCGCTCATCCAGTGAGCGGGAACCGGTCTCCACATGGGATCCGAACCCTCGGCGGGAGCGCCGCCGCACTCCGAAGCCTTGTTGGTATGGTCTGACCCACCTCCTTTGCATGAAGAATCACAATGTAATCAAGGTAGACCTTTGAATACCACTAAAAACACTATTTCTTTCTGCTATTTGTTACATTCATAACACTAAATGTGATTTAATTCAGATACCTTTACAAGACTTTACACATAAGTAAATTTATAGATTAGAAAAAATATTTCCTAAACAATGCACCTCATTTTTGATTTAGAAAGTGTGATCACTGTATTTGTAACCTACCAGTTTTCCAGAACAATACAGTGTGTCTGCCAGGACAATAAAATTTACCCAAAGAAAATAATGGCAACTGATAATAAACACCTTAACCAGAAATCTGATTTGTGGTTTATGTGTATAATTACCTTTACTTGTTGTATACCTGTGCCTTCTGACCAAGAACACCTGGACATTTGGATCCCAACCCCTCTAATTACCTCTAAGACTTTGTTCCAATAATCGCCAATCCCTTGGTAGGTTCAACTTCTCTTTTTCCACTGGCTCTTTTCCCTTGATACTCTGTGCTCAGCAACATCTGATGGCCTCACATCTCACTCAGAATAAAATCTAAAGCCTTCACACGGCCTCAGAGGCTCTTTGTAATCTGGCCCCTGTCCACCTCAACAATCTCATCTCTGTGTCTTCCCCCTTGTGTTTTTTGCCCCAGACACATTCTTTCATTCATTCAATAAATATTTGTTGAGCCCATGTTAGGTGCCAGGAACTGTTCTAAGGGTTTGGGATGTGAGTAAAATCAAGATTACTTTCCTCTTGGTGCTTATGTTCTGGAAGGGGAGACAGACAATAAATGTAATAAGTATATAAGTAAACTCTAAAAATACTGGAAGGTGATAAGTGCTGTGTAAAAAAGAAACAGCAAAGTAGGGAGAATCAGAAGTGCTGGGAGTGGGGGCAGGTAGGAGTATTAAACAGATGAATCAGAGTAAGCCTTACTGGCAAAGTGAGGTTTGAGCAAGGACTTGAAAGTGTTAGGAGTTAGACAAGCAGGTGTCTAGATAAGGAGCTGGTTGGGGTTCAGACAGCAGGTGTGGCCTCATGTGAGATCACAGAATTCTGAGATCACCATCATCGCTGGCATTTCTGCTGGAAGGTGTTTGTTCTTTTTTCCATAGAAGAATGTGAGCACATGTCTAACAAATGATAAATAACCAGATTTACAATATTTAGAGAGGATATATAAAAAGGAGAAGATGCCATGGCTTTCATCCCCACTGAAATTTTCCCCTAGTCATTCCTAGTTTCTGTCACCACAAGAACCTTCTAGATTCATGGCTTTGATACTTCCCTTTTCACCTGAACTTCTGTCTCCTACAGACATTTCCAATATAAAAAGTCCACTACACATTGATCACAGCAGAAAATCTGGGTAGAGGTGTCTTCTCTTCCTCATCCTGGCCCCTCTCATTACCGCCAGAAAGTATAGTCCTTCCCCTCCTGTGGCTCCATTCACTTTTCCCAATAGTGGGACTTTGACACGTCTACCTTTTTCTCCACATTGGTCACTCTGGTTATTCTTTCTATATATTTTTTTAATTTATTTATTGAATCAAAATCGATTATACATATTTTTGAGGTTGAACATTGAGATATGTTGATCAAATCAATATTACTAGCATATATATTGTTACAAATTGTAATTATTCTTTATGCCTCTTGTCCAATCTCTCCCCTTCCCCTATTCCCTCTCCCCTCCCCTCTCTAATTATCCTAGATTTCTTCTCTCCTTCTGAAAGAGTATTGGTTACTCTGTTAATTTGTTGCCTGGATGATCTGTCCAATGCTGAGAGGTGTGATCAGGTCCCCCAATATTATCATAGAGCAGATGCTTCTTCTGTCACTCTGAAATGGGCTTTGTGGAGAGAGACATCCTCTTCTTTTCTTTGTCTCTGCTGGTGACTCTCTTTGTGTCAATGTACTCCACTGGTTGGTGGACCATCTGCGTGGTGATTGTGGCATCTAGCCACTTTCATGGCAGCCATGGTTATTGTGGTGGATGTGGTGGGCCACCAAAAGGAGATGATGTTTTTGCCATGCTCCTTGGTGCTGGCAGTGTGCCTGGTTGTGGGGTGTGTCTGGTCCCCTTCTCCATGCCCCAAGTCCACGGGTGGGCCTTGAAGAGCTGGCATGGCATGCCTGGCAGTCAGAGGGTGGTCCGTTCCCCTTCTCCATACCCCAGGTCTCTGGGCAGGCCCTGAGGCACTGGCACAGTATACCTGGTTGTAGGAGGAGGGTCTGGTTCCCTTCTCCATGCCTCTGGACCCAGGCGGGCCTTGAGCCACTGACACAGTGTGCCTAGTTGTGGGAGGGCAGTCCGGTCCCCTTCTCCATGCCTTGGGTCCCTGGATGGGCCCCGAGGTGCTGGCGTGGTATGTCTGGTTGTGGAAGGGGGGTCCAGTTCCCTTCTCCATGCCATGGGTCCCTGGATGGGCCCCAAGGTGCTGGCATGGTGTGCCTGGTTGTGGGAGGAGGGTCCAGTCCCTATCTCCACGCCTTGGGTCACTGGGAAGGACCCCAGGTGCTGGTTTGGTGTGCCTGGTTGTGGGAGGGGGGACCAGTCCCCTTCTCCATGTCTCAGGTTCCTGGGTGGGCCCTGAGGCACTGGCACAGTGTGCCTGGTTGAGGGAGGGAGGTACAGTTCCCCTTCTCCATGCCCCAGGTCCCGGGGCAGGGCCTGAGGTGCTGTTGTGGCATGTCTGGTTGTGGGAGAGAGGTCTGGTCCCCTTCTCCATGCCTCTGTTCCCTGGGCAGGCCTCGAGGTGCTGGCATGGCATGCCTGGCTGTGGGAGGACGGTCCGGTCCCCAGTTCCATGCCTCGGGTCATTGGGGGGGACCGAAGGTGCTGGCACAGTGTGCCTGGTTGTGGGAGAGAGGTCCAGTCCCCTTCTCCATGCCTCAGGTCCCCAGGCAGGCCCCAAGGCACTGGCACAGTTTGCGTGGAATTGGGAGTGTGGTCGAGTCCCTGGATCCAAGCCTCCGGTTCCCAGGCAGGCCCCAAGGTGCTGGTGGTGTGTCTGGGCTGTAACTAATTTTTTGTCCTTTGCTTACTTCTAACATGGGGGACCTTCCTGTGGGAACCAGTACTTGAGCTGTGTGACTTAGCTAAATTGCTGTTTTGCTGCTGTTTCTCTAGGGAAGGTTTTTGTGCAGCTCAGGGTTTAATAGTTGATCTTACAGGCACTTCTGGCTCTCCAGAGACCCTGTGGATCTGTGTTCTGTAGAATCTCTGATCTGGGCCTGAGTTTTTTCATCAAACTGCACCCCATGCAATTCTGCATTCCTGATCAGTCTCCTCTGAGTGGTCCTGTGCTGATTGGGGTGCAGGTCAGCTGTCCTTGCTGTGCCCCAGTGTTTTCCCAGTGGGCCCATCTCCCCCACCGCCTGTGCTCCAAACACTTCCCATGTGACGGGCCCTGTGCTGATCCCTTGTGATGACTCACTGGCCTCTGAATGGCTCCCCTTTTTTCAGCTGTTCTGGCTCCTTGCTCCTGCGTGGGTCCCCAGGACCCCTATTAGTGGTTTGCTGTCCTGGGGGACACCAAGGCCCTCTTCTCCCCTGCTGCCTCCAAGTATCTCCATCTGAAGGGCACAGCTGCGGCTTCTGCCGGCTCCTGCTCCATGCACTCAGCAGCTGGAGCCTTAAAGCAGCCGCAGCCAAGCAGCTTTTTCTTTCTCTCATCGTGATTTCTCACACCTTTATAAACTCTGTAGGTCTCTCCTTCTCTTCCCCTGAGGTCCAGCAGCCCTAGCTTGGCCGATGTTACATTTTTATAGTTGTAAATTGGTTGATTTGTGGAAAAGAGTGACACTGGGAACCGTCTATTCCACCATCTTGACTGGACCCTTCTTTCTATATGTTATCAGCAAGGTTTTTTAGAGGCAAGCTGCAGAACCTAACTCTAGCTGATTTACTAAAAAGCAAATTTATTAAAAGTTTATTAAGTAGTTGACTAAACTTCTAGGAGGGCTAGACAACCAGGCTTGGAGGATGCATAACCAGGAATCATGCTCCAAATCAGGCTGCAGACCTGGTCTGTCAAGCGCAACACCTCCACTCATGCTAAGCACATTGTGGCCACTGTCACAGAATGCTGAATGACACTGTGTCCACAGGAACTTCATCCTGCAAAAATTGCAGTTGCTGCCAGGGAAAATCTTTGTCTCCATTTCTTTACATCTCTAACTCTTGATTCAAAATCTGATAGATCTGATTGGCAGTTTTATTTTCATGGTAATGTCCTAGCTTCAATGGAAGCAGGGAAAGCAAGAATATGGCATTTCTCCGCTCTGTGATGGTAGGCAAGCTTCTGTTGAAACACAGGATTTAGATTTTATGTAGTCAAAAACAAACACATATCAGTTTGTGTGTGTGTGAGTGTAAATAAATATAATATATATTTTTATATACATAAGAGAGTCTAAAAAATAAATATATTATTACATAAACATATTTTTATAAATATAAATACATTTTATAAGTATATCTATGCATTTTTAATATATAAATAAATATGTATGTATTTATATATCTGTGTATGTGTTCATATATACCCCTATTCCTAGGTGAGGTGACCCCTTGCTTGCACACTCCATAAAAGCAGATTAAGTACATTTGTATCTCCTCACCTTTCTCATGAAACCTCAAACTTGTATGGAGTACTGATTTTAAAAAACAGTACAATCATTAAGTGAAACGTGTGTGCTAGCCAAAATCAAATGCTCGTCCTCTTTATTTTGTTTATTTAAAAATCCTCACCTAACTTTGTTTTCTTTGTGTTGATAAAGAAAGAAAAGCTTTTTCCTAAATCTCTTCCTCCTTCTGTAGTGTTTCATCTATTCTTGATACAGTAAATACTGCTTTTCTCACAGAGCTGAAGAAGAAAATTAAGTTAGTCATCTTTTTACTTTAGCACTAAATTATATGTTATGACATATTCAACTTTGTTTATTTAAATATTTGCATTTTAATTTAAGTAGCATTCCATTAATCTACCATTATAGTTTACTTTTCTTTCTTATTTTAGTTAATCTATAGCTTCATTGTGCCTTGTTTTTCCAAGATTAACTGCTAAAGTACTGCTGGATCATAAAAGTTTAATCTACACAGCATAAGCTTTCACGTTTATGGGTGACTGACCTGAAACAATCCAAGGCATTCACATTTAACTCCTGTATAGACTGTGTGCTATAAAGCGATGTTCTTTTGAAATGCATCTATGTAGAATTGATCCCTATCCTGCATGAAAGTCATGATTTGTGCATCATAAAAAGTATATACAAAAATTTTCATTGGATTAGTCAGGAGTTTATTCACGAATTTCAATCTTGTCACTCACTAATTGTGTGACTTCAGATAAAAGAGAAACTTTACTCAGAGCCAGTAAGTAATGTTTTCTTGTGTTTTGATTTAGTAGCAATCCTGGTGGTATATACTGACACTATGGGGTGGCTAGGTATTGTTACATGTGACATTGACTCATATGGCTACACTCACCATACACTGGTGAACAAAGATTCTGTCTCTGCTCATACATGTAAGCAAGTATAAAAACTAGAACAGGGATGAATGAAGCTTGGATCCTATGGTGATGTTCCAGGCAAACACCATGTTGTCTGCATTCTTTAATTAGTTCATCAGCTTACTTCATTGCATTTAAACATTTTCATTTATTCTTGCAACTTTATGTATCATCATCACTTACCCGTATCAATGTGTATGCAGCTTCTCTCCACTTGGATGAGTCTCAATACCGTCTTGCCAGTCAATAACAACATTCTTGGAGGACTCCATCGTGTCAAGTCATACACCTGCTCATGTCAGCTAACTTAAGAAGCTCATCTCATTACCCCTCTCCAGCCTGCCAGGGCTCAATGGCTGATAGCCAAAGTGTGTCTGTGATAGTCTCGGCCCTTTGTGCAGCACATTACCCAAAATATTGAGGAAAGACAGCAAGTAGCAGAGTCAAGGGCATTCCAATGGAGTTATGAACAGCCTGATAATATGAATCCAAAGTGGAGATTTTGGAGGCCTTCACATACCATACAGGAATTTCTCACACAGCCTCATTTTCCTTTGCAAGCCTAGCTTTTAAAATCCTGGAATGGACCCAGGAAACAGTAAATTATGCAGGAGCTTCTCAAAAACTACTTGTCAGCCAGCAAACTTGAAGACCATATATAGATTTCCTACGAAAGCATTTATAAATGCTGATTTTATCTGAAACAGTTCTTTTTCGCCCCAAATATATAATTTTGTCATCTTTTTCCCTTGGTTTTAAAAACCAAGATGGTGTCATTTTGGAACACACAACCCATGACTTTCCAATCGACTAACCCAACCATAAAGACCAGGGTGAGACTTGCATGTATGATAACTGGGCCACGAGAAATTTCCCAGGAGGCTGTGTTTCTTCCACTGTTTTCTGCCTTTGATATCTGAAGTGGGTCTTGCAATATCCTCACTCAAGAAATTTTGTGTAAACTCACTCGCTCCTTTATTGCCTCACTTTAACAGGCTGAAAAAGATATCTCTAATAGCTGTAGATTATTTGATATTCCCATTCAAATTTATAAGCTTGGAGATAGGTCCTATTCTGGAGCATCTCATTTTATTAAGACTTTCACTATCTTACTCCGGTGTAGCCCTGTTAATCTGCTTTACTTATTCCCTACATTTTTCATTCAGACGCAGTTCTTTTTTCATAGTATTCTTTTGGACAATTATTCAGGAATTTGGATAATCTTTTTTTTCTCCTTAGAAAATATTAAGGTAAAAAGAAAGCCGGGTTGACATCTCTCTAGAGAACACAAGTCCAAAATTCAGAATCAGTATGGTGACATCGTATTATACATAAGGGGTATTTCTAGATCAAAATGTATTTTGCATTTTATTATCTCCCCCCTGTTGTCTTGTCTAGGCAATATTCTCTCCCTTTTATTTATTATATATTGGTCTATGTCCTTTCTTCCTTGGAAAAAGTATAATTATGAAGCAGGCTCCATTTTGTCTTTCAGTACATAAAGAAACAGATAACCTCTTTTTTAATATATGAGAGAAATACTTCTGAAAATAACGAGATTTTTTTTTTTCCAGAAGAGAATCTTATATGGTTGACTTGGTATAGTGGCACTGAACTTCTTTTGAAATAATAGAGTGGGATTTGGGATACTTTTATACATGCACGTATGGATGGAGAAAGGGTGGGGAGCGTCCGTCTGCTGAGTTTCCTTATCTCCCATTTGGTTGTAATAACCTGCTCTAAGCAAAGTTGCAGTTGGTGGTATCATTCTCAGTCCATTGTTGTCACTGCCTCTTTCATACTCACTGTTATGAATATCAAACTGAAGCAGCTGAGCAGAGTCTAATTCCAAAGTTTATTGCTTATAATTTTTTTAATAGGAACATGTGTCTTCAATAATAAAATTGTATCCTAAGTCCTTCAGATACCAAAAACCTTATCCACCCTTAGAAAAGTCAGAGCTAGAGCTGGAAGCACAGAAATGACTGAGGTGCTTGGAAGAAGCGGGTGGCTCGCAGGGAACAGTTGAAGGAGATGTGGCTGGCCAGGCTCCCCCTTCAGTCCCTAAATGCCCAGAGTCTATATTTGCAGAGTCCCTGGACAAGCTCTAGGCTTATTCTTTGCTTCTCCGCAGTCTGTATTCATCACAGATACCTTAAGCTGCTTCTTAATCCACGCTTCCCATTTTTCATCTCTCCTTTCTATTAATTTAACCTGTATTTATCTTGCATAAAGAAATTGGCATGAGGCAGGACATATATGTAGGAAACTATAACTTAAAAAAAACAAACAAAAAAACCGCACCCCAAATAAAGAAAAAAGCATGCCATGTTCCTGGGTGGGAAGATTTAATATCATGAAAATGTCAAACGTTTCCAAATTGTTATGTGTCCCGACCCGCGGGCGTCCCATTATCAGGCGCTCTTACTCACCTTATCCTGACGCAGCAGGTTCCCGCGGCGGATGAAGGTTTTACTCTTTCATTTTCAGTGGTCGACCCTCCTATGCGCCTTCTTCCTCACTTTGTCCCCCGTATCCAGGCCCCACGTTGGGCGCCAAAAATGTCCCGACCCGCGGGATATTCAACGCAGACCCTGGAGGGGGGAGTGGGAATTGGATGGGACAAGAGACACGAGAAATTGAGACAAGACAGTATTCTGATCAAGTCTCGTTTATTGATTCTTAGGTTACATCTTATATAGGAGAAGGCAGGCATGCTGCAAAGGGTCTGGAATGTAAAGATATGATAATATCTTGAGGAGAGACAAAGACAGGACATTCAAAGTAAAGGTTGCCACCCAGAATGTTTATGGTTAAACAGTTTCTAGAGAAGGATAAAAGGTCACTTGCAAATTAACTTGCATAGCCAGGAGCAATCAGTTTCTGGCATAAAGATTTCGAGGCAGTTATCATGTAAAGCATGGCCATCTGAGCAGATTGTCACGTAGGAGCGGTCTCACAAGAAGGGGTGTGGGGCTTCAGGCCCCCAACAGTTATGTATTTAATTAATTACAATGAGAATTCCAATGGGTTTTTTTGGAGATATTACCTAAATGACTTAAAATTTTACATGGAAGAATAACTGATTATAAATAAAAATTATTAGAAATATAATTTCCAGGCCGAGCCCATGGCTCACTCAGGAGAGTGCGGCGCTGGGAGCGCAGCAGCGCTCCCGCCGTGGGTTAGGATCCTATATAGGGATGGTCGGATCCTAGATAGGGATGGCTGGTGCGCTCACTGGCTGAGCGAGGTGCGGCTGGTCTCAAAAAGGACAAAAAAAAAAAAAAGAAATATAATTTCCTAAAACCGATTTGCCCTAAGTAAGGCCAGATTTTAATGAGATATTAAAGCTTATTCTAAAACTGCTGTATTAGTCCGTTTTGTGTTGCTATAATAGAATACCTGCAACTGGTTGATTTATAAGGAAAAGAGGTTTATTTGGCTTATGATTCTGGGACAGCTGCATCTGGCATGGGCTTCTTCTTCTTCTTCAGGCTGCTTCTACTCATGGTGGAAAGTGGCAGGGAGCTGGCGGGTACAAGCAGATCACATGACGAGAGGAAGCAAGAGAGAGGATGCAAGAGAGAGAGGGAAAATAGGTGCCAGGGTCTTTTAAACAACCAGCTGTCATGGGAACTAATAGAGTGAAAACTCACTCATTAATTCCCCCCTCCCACAGGGAGAGCATTAATCCATTCATGAGGGATCTGCCTCATGACTCAATCAGTTTCCGACACTGCCACACTGGGGATCAAATTTCCACATGAGTTTTGGAGGGGACGACACATCCAAACCCCATCAACTGCTATAACAAAAGAGAACACAGTTGGCACAGGAAAAAAATTGATCCTCATGACCCTTATTTGTTAATGTTTTGCCAAGAATAATCAAATTCACAATCTTTTTTTTTTTCAAAACTAGAAAAGAAAGTCAGTTGTAGGGGGAAAAAAAGTTACATTTTTATTCTGTTTCATATTCTTGAGGCAAAGTTTCCAAACCACCTATGTTTGTAATGAATTAATATTCTAGAAACCTGCAGTGAGTGGGGAGAATGTACTTATGAAGAATTTATAGGGAACAGCAGTGAACTAAAAGGCATTTAACTTCATAGCTTCCATCTACTTCATAATCGTCATGTACTCCCATCCTATCTCCCTTGAATTTTCTCTAATTTGACTTAATATCTTTGTCACAGATATTTTGTCTCATAGAACATGTACAATAATGCACATGTACAATAACAAAAGAGGTTAGTGTTTTGTAAGCAGAAAAACCCAAATAGCATATCTTTTTTCTCTGTTAAAGAAATGTTTGGGAGATAACATAGAATATTGATTTTTATATCAAATTTTTGAGGGGTCTCTCAGCACAGTAAGCTTACAATTTGCTTGAAATGATAGCACCTTGAAATGATAGCACAGCCTTGTGTTTTCAAGAACGCTGGAGATACCTTATCTCTTGCATATGCTTCCCCACCTCTGGAGCTTCCCTGGGTGGACTTCCTTCTGTCATTCCTGTCTTCATATTCAAGAGGTTTCTGTGAGCTCTCTGAATGAGACAACATAACTAACTTGCAGAAATCCATTCTACTCTTTCTTTAATTAATCAAATTTTTTTGGTATTAGGAAAATTACACTTACTCCCTATTTTAGATGCCCAATAAATTCCTATTCTGTATCTTTAGATGACATAAATCCAGAGTCATACCCTACTATATGCAGAAGGTTCTGGACGTTCACCAAGAGGGAGAATAAAAAAGGAAAGGAGGTAGGAAGGAAAAAAAGAGGAGAGCGCGGCGGACTAGAAGATTGGAAGACTGTCTTCAGTTGTAGTGTGGATTTTAAAAGAGCTCAACTTTTCCTACACAAAGCAAACCTCTTTTATTCCTCTGGCCTCCCTCCTTAGCGACCACTCCATCACTCCTTCCCTTTTTGTAAGCAAAGTATCCTCTCCCTTTCTTGACACACTCTTTTGAAACTTCTTTATTGCTTTCACATCTGCTCTATACGTTTGCTTAAATCTGATTTTTCCCCTTTAAAGATCTTTGGTTGTGGTGTTCTCTGTGTCCCACTGGTATCACTAGATTCTGGTCTCCTGGTTCATACCACCTGGGGAGGGTCTAGCCCAAATCATAATCGGCCAAATTGGGGAAAGTCTGTGTCTTTATTGTGCTAAATAATTAATCCCTCTTAATTTGTTCCTTGCTTAACCAACTTAGTTCTAGGACCTTGTTTACTCACCAATTATTTTATTATTTCTTCTCTTGCTGTCTTTGCTACTCTCTGTTTCTTAATTCTGGTATAGCCCTGTTCTAGGTGTTTGTCTTAGTCCTCAGGAATAGAAAGAAATACATGTTTGGAGAGGGGAAAGGTCATCAGGGTACTCATCCAAAGTTTAAAGTTAATTTTCCTTTCCAATAATCAAAGATAAGTTTCACAATATATCTTTTCAAAATTAAAAGAATAATTATAAAAGGGGGTTTATTACTTTCCCTGTTTGGGAGACAAGTCAATAAATAAATCTGTCTCTTACTAAAAACTCCCACAAACCTGTAACCAGCCTATTCTCACTAACTATAAATCGCTGTTATAGGGCCATCTGACATATAAAAACTATTGTAAATGATATTACCAACTTCGGGACATTTTATCCACTGTTATTCTTTCTATTTGAGATGTGCTGACCTTTCCAGTGACTATAATATAAGAGGATATGTAAGAGGATTTTGTAAATATAAGAGGATATTCCTAAAATATAGCAGACATATAATTTTTAAATGTGGAATTCTTGAACATTACTTACATTGACGTTTTTAAAATTCCTGAATTGAAGGCAGGGATGTAAGATACTCCTTTTCCCCACTTCTGGAATACTGTAAATTCTTATTTACTCTTTTTCCTTAGCTTTGCCTCTGTTCTCTAAAAAGTGATCTTTTAGAAGAGCTTATCTTGAGGTCACTGGTCTAGTAAATAAGGCAGAAATCTAAATAGTTTCCTGCCCTTATTCTCTGACAGCAATTGATGTTATTGCTTTGTTATTTGGTGTAGATGTCATGGAAACACTCTGTTTTTTTCAAAGCTATTACATAATTTTCTGAAATGATAGTCTAAAGTAAACACTGACTTTTTATTCTTCAATTTTACTTTTTAAGGAAAGCATTAATAGAAAATTTGGAAAGTAGATTCCTTCACCAAATTCTGTTAGGAATCATTGCCAAAGGTTTTTACATTAGTTTGTTTTTCAAACATTATCTCATGTATTTTTATCCCAGGTTCATCCTCCTTCAAGTGACCTTTTGCACACACCTCAACTTTAAGTATTTTAAACAATCTGTTCTATGAATATGAAAAGACAACCTTTGTGGAGGGGAGTTTACCTCAAGACATAGAAGAGCAAACAACTGAGAATCCAGGCTTTCAAACATAAAGAGGTGGTGAACTGTGTAGGAATGCACACTTTAAAGTTTACAGCAGTTTCATTATTTGCTTGTCTAGACCTTTCCACCTGTCTCGTGGTAGAATACACACCTGTCTTTCATTTGTGGGGAGGCACAGGGACTTCCTCACTATTCAACTCTGCCTTCAGCGTCACTCTCCTCAAAATTGTGACCTCACCAATTGCCTACCGTTCCCCTTTTTTTCTGTCAAAACATGGATTATTTCCCCATACTGATTACTTAAATCTGTATGTAGTGCTACTCCAGGATTATGGAAACAATTTGTATAGTTTTTAATTTATTTATTTACTTATTATGTATGTTTGGTGTGGGGGCGTGAGGAGAAGGGGTTTGAAATGTTAAGGAACAAAAGGGGCCATCTCTCAAAGAAGGACTCCCTTTAGTTTTTGTTTTTGTTTTCTTAAGTCCAGGAAGCCATATTTTTAGGATTAATTTTGGAATTTAAGTTAGTTTTCTTTCTGCCTGGGTGAATCCTACCCATCCTTCCAGGCTTGTTTAGCCTTAGGTGAGAGGGAATGAACTCCGCTGACACTTGAATCTTCTCCTGTTAAACTTGTGTGATAGTTGTTTATTTCCAGGATTTGCTTTGTGTCCTTGTGTCCAAGATCCTTTAAGGCAGTGATTGTGTCTTCCTTATTCCCTTCTCCTCTTTGGGGGAGCAATGTGGCATAGCAGCAAGGGTGAGGGCTTTCGATGTACACAGACATAGGTTTGAAGGCTGCTTTGACACTTTCGAGCCTGTCTCCTCGGAACATGGACCTCTCTGATTCTCAGTTAGCTGGCAGATACCGATGAGGAATAAATGGAGTGATCCAAAATATTTGCAACATTAGATGGTCAATAAATTAGTGTTATTCTCTTTCCATCTCTTACAGAACCTTGGGCTAGCATACAACAGATTTATATGGAATGAATCAATGGCTGAAGTAATGGAATTTCAATCTATTATATATCACAAATATAATTTATAGTTACTGCATTATATTATGCTGGTCATCATGAGTGTGTAATCCCAAAACTATATGTAATATTTTAGAAATACTTTTTGCTGTTTCCGAATGCAAGAATCATCCTTTCTTTTATTTGGTTTCAAATATCCTAAGGTTTGATTTTACTGCATTTATGCCAAGAGTTAAACAGATGGTTTACTAGTTTTACCCCAAATTACCCATAGCTTCTTTGCTGGTCTGTCTTCTGTACTGGTCCTGGTCTCCCTTAGGCTCTGCCCTTTTGATGATACCTTGGCATTCTTCCAAGTGGAGTCTTCTAATTTTAGAGTCACAAAGCTGGAAGAACAAACCACAGATGTGCATTTAAATATGCACAGTATGGGTACAGAGCTATGTCTAAGAGTTATAATAAAAGAGATCTTTTACCTTAAAGATGCTGTTTGAAAATTAGTATATTTCCTTTTCTTTTTCTTTGGTCCAAGAATATTGCTTTATTTTTACCATGTCAGACTGGGATTTCAGAAACTAAAACTGTTTTTTTAAAACATTTTCCAAATGTAGTTTACATCTCTTATACATTTATAGATCATAATTTTAAGTATCTTCAACTCAGAATAAGCTTTTTTTCTATATTATATAATACAAAATGTTTTTGCACTTTATAATTCAATTAGTCTAATAAAAATACCTGATATAAAAACTTTTTTTTTCTAAAGGAGGTCAGAAACTTCACTATTACTAGAGTCCAAACTTTTGCAGGGCTACAGTTATGCCTGTCGTGTAATAGATGGGTCACTTTGAAGTCTCATAGATCTGATTTCAAACACAAACCCTGACCGCTGGTCACCACCTATGCTTGGTCAAATAGAAAAATATTTCTTTTCTGTATCCTATAGCTTCAGTAAAGTAAAATAAAAAATTTTTTTAAAAAAGAGATTCCTTGGTGAATTTTTTTTAGAAAAAACCATTATTTTTAAAAGTAAGATTTAGAATCTGAATTGTAGATTACTGCTAACTCATTTGTAACACTCATTTTGTCAGTGAGAAAGCTTAGGCTACCTTGGTTTTCCAGATAAATGTGAAATTGGTGTGAATCCCATCTCAGATTTCTAGGAATCTTTGGTGGGAGAAATGAGACAGACTGCCAGAGGTAGAGGCTTGTTTGTCTTCTAGCTTTCTCTTGATTCCTGGTTCCTGCCTTTGTCGATTTCTCAGTTTGTACTCTTTTTCCCTCTGCATGTTCTGCCTCTTTTCTGCATTGCATTGCTGCACTGGACATCACCCAGATCTTTATTTCCCCAAGTGTTAATTTAAAGTTAGGTGTAGCTGACTTTGTTAAAATATAAAAAATATGGGATAAGGAAAGAGGAAATCACATTGTAGCCAGAAACAAATTAAGTCCTATCTGCCATTCAACCCCCAGAGAATTTCCTTGACTTTCCACTAGGTTATCAGTTACCTGTCATGTAGCTGGGCCCTTTCTCTTCTCTAAAATCTCTAGGCTTCTCTTCCTTACTTCACAGATTCCAGAAGCTCCAATTCCCTTTTACTTCCAGTGCAGAGCTGTTGACTCAACACAGACATTTGCATCTAATATATGCCATTAGGCAGTGGCTTTCCCCTTCCTTCCTTCCTTCCTTCCTCTCAAGTACATTCTAAAAGGATTTTGCATCCCTCACACATTTTTAATTTGATGTCTAATATTTGTCTTCCTATATTTAAATAATTGCAAAAGATGTCATTCATGGTATACTGTCTACATGCTCTTAGTCCATGAGGGTACTTCAAAAAGTTCATGGAAAAATAAAATTAAAAGATCATATGAATCTTTTCATGAGCTTTTTGAAACCTCCTCATATTTAAAATATTTAAATATTGGGCCGGCCTGGTGGCGCACTGCTACAGTGCACCGCTTGGGAGCGCGGCGGCGCTCCCGCCGAGGGTTCGGATCCCACATACAGACCGGTTCCCGCTCACTGGCTGAGTGAGGTGCGGCGCAGCACCGAGGGTTGCGATCCCATTGCTGGTCCCGGTCCGGTACGGGTGCGACTCTGAGGGTTGCGATCCATTGCCGGACACGGAAAAAAAGACAAAAAGGAAAAAAATAAATAAATAAATAAAATAAAATATTTAAATATCAAAAGTTGCAGATTTAGTTCACTGAGTTATGAAAAATGGCTGCCATAGATCCTAATTCTCAAAGCCAGTTCTTATTATTAAACCAATCAACCAATCCAACTTATGTTCTAACAGAAAAGATCTGTCTTAATGTTTTAATATGAATAAACTTGTTAATACATGTGTGTTGCTGCAACACTCAGCTCACTTTTGAATCTAATTTTAAGATAGTCAGGTGGGCAAATATGGAAACATATCTGGTTTGTGAGCAAGGGCTAGTGGATAAATAGATGTTTTCAATACTTCTTTTCTGTGCCTGTTTTACTTTGCTTTCAAGGGCTTTTCCCTTAGGTACTGTGTATTTTTTCAAGGTACTTTTCCTTTAGGTACTATCTAATTGCCCTTTTGCTTGGCACTCAAGAGATGTTTATACCACAGAGAAAATGGATGAGAGTAAAAATCAGGATGGCTGAGAGGCAAGATAGTCTATTGTGAAGTTAGAAAAAGGTGATTGTGTTAAGGAGGTGGAGAAAGAAAACTGGATTGCAGTATTTTCTTAGAGTAGTTTTAGAAAAGAGTGAATATGGAAGCTGAGTATCAGGAAATTGATTTGCTCAACATTATCTGCCCCCATGTGTCCTCTGGGAATGTGGACATAATTTGAAGACCATTATAGTAGAGTATATTCTAAACAACGACATTTTTTTTCCCTGAGAGGTACTCTATATTTTTCTTGTAAAATAACCATATTTTACAGGGTTATTTAGATACTATGCTAGGCATTGTATACTTGACTTGGTTACATAAATGATATGTACAGTAAACACCACATGGAACTTATAGTACTTGTAATATTCAAATGCTGGAATAAAATCTGGACTTCTGAGCAACAGTAAGTACAATGAGGAGCAAACAAGTAGTTTGTTGCCTCTTAGTCAGGGGCAATCTTTTTCTGTATAAAGCCAGATAGTAAATATTTTAGGTGTTATGGAACATAAGGTCTCTGTTGCTGCTCCTCAACTCTGCCATTATAGTGTGAAAACAGCCATAGGCAGCAGGTAAACAAATGGGTGTTGCTGTTTTCCAATAAAACTTTATTTACAAATCCAGGCAGTGAGCTGGACTTGGCCTGCTGCCGTAGTTTGCCAACTCATGACCTTAGCTATTCTCCTCAGCTATTCTCTTCCTTAAGGGAGGAGCAGAATAGGGCCCAATACATATGCTACGTGTAAGCTCAAGCCAATGACTTCCACAGGGTGCATTGATGTTCCTGTTCAGATGAAGATAATACCTTTTAGCTGGAAAAATTATAGAATTTGGGGCCACTTCTGAAATCCTGGCCAATTAAAAGTTTAAGTAGAGTTAATCATCACATTTCTGTAGTGTAGGGTTCATTATAAGAAACAAAACTCCTTCCCATCTTATATGTTTGTGTTAATGAAAGCTAATGTCTTTCAGTGTCAATATATCCACTAAGTATTTCTGATTTAAATCATAATTTTTACCCACTAAGTATGTTTACCTCCTCTTATTTTAAATAGAAGAGATCATTTTAAAAGTGGTAATAACTACTTTAAACCTAGAATATTTCATCAATAAAACCCAATGATCTCTCCTACTTCTTTTAATCTAGTACCTTGTTTCTTAAAGTATGATCCCTGGACCAGCAACATTAACATCACCTGAGAACTTTCCAGAAATTCAAATTCTTGGGCCCCACCTCAGACCTATTGAATCAGAAACTTTGGGGCACCTGCAGTCTGTATTTTAACAAGCCTTACAGGTGATGCCTATGCATTCTTAGTGTCTGAGAGCCACTGGTCTAGTACATGCCAGGTTTTTACTAAAATCTGTTTTATTTAAGAATTTTCACATTTTCCCTCAGAAATGTCTTCCAAATTTGACTTCTCCTCTACATACCTTCCGTTGCTCTTACACAAACTAAAAGCTTCTTAATTGATCTTTCCTTTCACCATTTTAGACATTCATTCATTTATCCATCCATTCACTCATTTGTTCAGTAAAAATGTATGGAGTGCCTACCATGTGCCGGACACTGTGGTAGACACTAAAGAATAGAAGGAACAAGGTTCTGAAACACATGGAATAACACCCTATTTGAGATAGCCCAACAATAAACAATAAGCCAAATTATTTCACATATTAATAGGAACTATGAAGGAAATAAAATGGCGTGATAGTGATTAGGGAAATGTTAGTTCAGGTGGTCCAGGGTTTCCTAAGGAGAAGATGTTTTAGTTGAGGCCTGAAGGGTGAGAGGGAGCTAGCCTTTTAAACAGCTGGAAAAGACAGAGGGAATAATAATAATAATGACTAACATTTACTGAGTTTTTGACATGTGTCAATTACAGTCGTAAGAGTTTTCACATGTATTAACTCTTTTAATTCCGACAACAACCCTATAGCGCAAACATGCCCATTTTGTAAGTGAGCAAACTGAGGCACAGAGAGGCTAGATAATTTACAGAGGTCACATAGTCCCCAAAATTTAGTGTGAGATGAGATTGGAGGGATAGTTAGGGCTGTATTTGCCAAAGTGAGAACATTAGATTTAATTCTAAATGGCATTGAAGCCATTTAGGGGTTCACAGAGGGTAGTGCCTTGGTCTGATTTACGTAGGGATTGCAGAAGAGACAGGTGGGAGCAGAGAGGACAATGGAGGCTATTACCATGGACCAGGTGAGACGTGTCAGTGGCTTGGACAAGTGTAGTAGCTATGGAGATAGAGTGATGTGGATAGAAGGAGGATACAGTTGGTGGATAAAAAGGTTTCAGTGATTGACCAAGGGGGTAAAAGGGAAAGGGAGAACAAAGGAAAATTGTCTCTTTGCTCAGAACACTTCTGACAAAAATGTGTGGGTTTTTCGCACTGAGCAGCAATTCTCCAATTCTCTTCAGACACCAACTGAGTGTCCTAGATTTCAGTGCTGTTCTGACACTACCTGAAGTTAGCCCAGACCCCACAGGTTAAGGACTCCATCTCACAAGACTGCCCCACTCTCCCCACCTCAGACATCAATCAAATGTACTTGGTTCTCAAGTCACTCTCACTTCTGTCTAACTTGGTGGCAAACTTCAAGGGTTTCCACAACTCCCTCCCCAGGTTTAATAATTTGCTATAACAGCTCACAGAACTCAGGGAAACACTTTATTTACTATTACTGGTTTATTATAAAAGATATATATATATTATTGAAGATCTCAGTTTGGCCTTATTGTAATTCTAGAATCAGGCAACAGTTCATTCCATGAAATAGGATAAGTGTTCCAATAAGCCAAGCAGAGAAGTTTGATTTTATGGACAGAAAAGGCTAAAGAAAGCAGAAACAAAGAATGAAAAGTGAATGGTCATTTCAAAGTTACCTTCCTTGTAAGGTGGTGCCAGGGAGACAGAACAGTGTAAAAATAGTTGATTGTTTAACATCAGGTTACTTCAGGCTGTGTAAAGGATATTATAAACTCTACACAGGAGTAGCCAGAGGAAGAGGTACACAGGGAGAGGACTGGAAGGGTCCCGAGCATAGGAGTTTCTGTCCCAGAGTTGGGGTGACCACCCTACCGTACGTAGATGTTTTCACCACCCCAGAAACTCTCTGAGCCTCTTTGTGTAGAGTTTTTTATAGAAGTTTCATTACATAGGCATAATTGATTAAATCATGGGTTGCAGGGGCACACCTGGGGTCCTCTCGCAGACCCAGAAGGAGAAGGAGCTGACAGGATTACCCCTGGTGTTGGGACCGAGGGATCTCGGGGAAAAGTGAGCCTGCTGCCGGCCAACCCAGCCCGGTGAAAGAGACACTCAGAGTGGCAGGGGTTCTGTCATTGCCGTTACACTGCAATTTATATAAGCAAGCAAGTAGGGGCTTTCCATGAACTAACCAATCAATTAAAGGATCATGCGGGCATGCATTTTGTTGAGCATAGTGATCACGCAGGGTTCACGAGTGCGGAAATACTGGAGGACCAATAAAAACCTTTTGGAGCTATCTTGGGTTACGCCTCCCCTACTCCTGCGGGTGCCATCTTCATCCTCCACCCATAGGCACCATGTGGCTCACAGATAATGTTTGCTCCTAAAAATGGGCCCAACAATGGGCCATTAGTGAATAACTCAATTCCCAGCCCCTCTCCCCTCCCCAGAGGTTGGGGGTGGGGCTGAAAGTTTCAACCCTCTAATCACATGGTTGGTTCCTGTGACAAGTAGGCCCCATCCTCCAAGAGTTATTTCATTAGCATAAACTCAGGTGTGGTCAAAAGGGGCTTATTATGAATATCAAAATATGCTTCTCTCTCCCCTATCACTCAGGAAATTCCAAGGATTTTAGGAGCTCTGTGCCAGGAACCAAAGACCGCATATGTATTTCTTATCATATCACAATATCAAGCAGAGCTCCTAGGTTTTGGGTTTGAGCAACTGGGCAAACCTTGTTACTATTTTCTCTGATGGCAAGACCAAGGGAAGACGGGCTTTATTTGAGCAGGAGAAATGAAGAGTTCTGCGTTTGTCAGTGTGTGCTCTGTGATGCCATTTATACATGCAAGCAGAATCATCATGCAGCTAGTTTGATAAAAATAATCTGATGTTCAAGGCAGAAGATATAATTTTGGGTATCACCAGTCCATTGACAGTATCTTATGGAAAAGGGCTTGAGTCCCCCAAAGAGAGAATGTAAATAGAGAAGAAAGGAGGCCCCAGAACTGAAACCGGGAACTCCTGGGGCACATTCGGGGGTTGGATGGAGGGAAAGGAGCTTCCTGTTATAATCTCTGGCTTCAGCTGGTATGGGCAGACTAGGACCTCACTGCAGCACCGCCAGGAAGAAGACGGACCCATTACCAACCCACTGAGAGTCAAGTGTGACAGCTCTTTCAGACCTTCATCCGCAGTTGAGTGATCTAGTCACTTTCTGCACTGTACTCTGTACTCCACACTGAATCCCTGTTATTGGAACATGCCCTTTATTTTCATGTATCTGATCTTTTGCTCAGATTTTACTCCTCTGACATCTCCCTTCTCTGTGTGGTCACTCTCATCACTGTACCCCACAACAAGTTGCACATTTTAATGTTATAGCACTTATCACACGTTAACTACTTTCAGTTCTCCATTTTCTCTATCAGCCATGTCCAGGGCCATGCAATTCACCTTCACACTCAGCACTTGCACACTGCCTAGAGACTCTCAACAAATATCTATTGAATGAGTGATTGAAAGAATGCCTCAGACTTGGTATCCAATTAGTGTTGGCTTCCCTTGCCACCCATCTGTAGATTTTCTCCCAGTAACAGTTTCAGGAAAAAGAATAACTTTATGAGCTATGCGACAAAAGTAGATCAGAAGGGTGTGGTTTCTAGACAGTCATTATTAAATCCACAGTAATAATAACAGCAATAATAAATAAACACCACCTTGCACTGAACATTTACCACATGCTAGATACTGCTCTAAGTTTGTGCGTCATTCATAAACTCATCAGCAAATTGGAACCTCAGAATTTCTCATTTTAGCACTGTCTGGACAAAGCACTTAGCTTGTCTTCAATTTTAAAACTTATAGTCTTTTCAAGGGTAAAGTCCTCCAAAACTTAAATTTCTTGAATTCCCTGCAATATTTAGCACTTTGCTCTCCACTAAATGCCAAATAAATATTTGTTCATTGGATTTCGTGATATCTGTTACATATGCAGAAATCTCCATCACTTTCCAAATAAAGAATTTCTCATTCTAACCATGGCTTTTCTAAATTATTTTTCTGAATTGGAAAATATTGGGAAAGTTCAGGGAAAATGTAAAATAAAATTTGTGGAAAATGTAAAATAAAATTTTGAGTAATAATTTTTTTGGTTCTTAATAACTGCTTGTTAACTAGGCCACATATAGCATGTGCTGATAATTCTCAAACAAATTAAAACCCAGGTTTGCCTTTTTGGAGTTTTGCCTTTGAAAGCATTCATAGCCATTATATAGCTGGTTATCTTTTATGTCCTGGTTAAATAGCTTATGATTTGCTTGTACAGATAATGTGAGAAGATAGATTTCATGTTCAAAAAAGTTTGGGAATATTGGCATGAAGGCTCTCTTTACTGCAGGATTCCTCAAAGCCTGTAACATACGAATGTACCTAGTGAATCACCAATAGCATGTTGCATTTCCCATATTTGGTCAGCTGTAGAACCTTTATTCTTCTTTGGACATTTGACATCTTGCAAATATTTCATGGAACACAATTTGGAAAAACTGTGGTATTTAGGTTGTGAAGATGCAGAAGGCACACCTACTATTTTTCATCCCTTGTGGGAAAGCAAAAACAAAAGTTTTATGGGGCAATGTCTGTAAAGGGTAAAAAAAAAAAAAATCCCATAAGGGCACTTGTTTCATCTGAATATTAGATCACTTAGGTTTGAGCAAATATGCAGAAGTCCTTAATTTAATAAAGAATAGTGCTGCAGGGATTCTAAGATGGCGACGGGTCTGGAGCGGCCGTGCCAGGAGACAGCGCGATCCTGAGAAGTGTGCGCTGTGATACCAGAGTACTATTTGCATTTCCAAGAGCAACAAAAAACGAATTAATCTTTCAACAACGAACGTACATCGACAAACAAGCAACAACAGGTTCGAGGTTTTAGGGCCGACACAAAAGAAGACTCCTGAGAGCGCCCAAGCCCTGCTGTGGGTACGAGCGAGCAGCCCGAGTCAACAAAGGCCAAGTAAATCAGCTGAGATGCCACAGAAACGGAGTGGAACGCGCTGGACCGGCCCAACTCTGTGAGCTCTGTGAGTCACCCCCAGCCCAGCCCCACTTGCAGGGCGAAGCCTGACTGCTCCCCTCCCACCTGGCTCACACCTACCACACCAGGCTAGGCGCCCACAACAGAGCTGCCTCCATTTTCTCGGGTGGGGGCAGAGACGGCTGGCTCAGTGCAGGCAGGCCATCCATCTCTGCTTGCTGGGGGCCTCAGTTTGGAAGAACCCCTAACTGATTTCTGGTGGGGAGAGGGGAGCCCAAAGTGCTCTCCAGATACATTGAAGCTAATAGAGAGCTCTCCTAGAGGGCTGACCCGTGCTGTGGGGAGTCAAAGAGGTACTGTGTGCTGAGGGACCCTCCCCTGAGGAGTTCACTCCCGGCAGTGGGAGAGACCGGACACCTGCTGGGCAGGGTGGGGCAGGGCACAACTTTGATGACTCAACTGAAAGACAAGG
>NW_007727378.1:423942-424359 GCF_000696425.1 Galeopterus variegatus | reverse complement strand
TGTAATTTATTTCAAGGGCTTCTTGTTCTTTCGGATATAGACTTTGAGATTTATTAACATTTGGTGGTGTACTTTCTTGGTTTTTTGCATTTCTGGTATCTCTTTTTGGGTGTTTGTTCATTTCAGTAGGGATTTTCACTCGGATCTTGGACCTCTGCGGAAAGTCTGCTCCACCCTACCAGTCCCGTAAGGTGTGTGTGTTCTGCACCTCGCTATTGGGGCGTTTTCACACTCTGTGTACACTAGATAGGGCTATTGAGCCTTGCAAAAGGTTCCCGCAGGGTGTGTAATTATTGTTATTTATTTATTTCTGAGACTCCGCCTCCTTTTGCTGGAACCCTCCCCACTCTGTGCTCAGAACAGGGCTGAGGCGTGTCTTCTGCAAACCTCGTCTTTCAGCTGAGACATCAAAGCTGT
>NW_007727378.1:358647-423304 GCF_000696425.1 Galeopterus variegatus | reverse complement strand
CTGCCTGCACTAAGCCGGCCGTCTCCGCCCCCACCCGAGAAAATGGAGGCAGCTCTGTTGCGGGCACCTGGCCTGGTGTGGTAGGCGGGAGCCAGGCAGGCGGGGAGCAGTCGGGCTATGCCCCACAAGTGGGGCTGGGCTGGGGGTGACTCACAGAGCTTGCAGAGTTGGGCCGGTCCGGCGTCTTCCACTCCGTTTCTGTGTCGTCTCTGCTGACTTACTTGGCCTTTGTTGTCTCGGGCTGCTCGCTCGAACCCGCAGCAGGACTTGGGCGCTCTCAGGAGTCTTCTTTTGTGTCGGCCCTAAAACCTCAAACCTGTTGTTGCTTGTTTGTTGTTGTAGGTTCGTTGTTGAAAGATTTATTCGTTTTTTGTTGCTCTTGGAAATGCAAATAGTACTCTGGTATCACAGCGCACACTTCTCAGGGTCACGCTGTCTCCTGGCACGGCCGCTCCAGACCCGTCGCCATCTTAAAACTGGATACTCCTCATTTCACTGTCTATGTGTATTAGTCAGTGTTCTCCAGAGAGACAGAACCAGTAGGATATGTATATAAATATATGAGAGGGGATTTATTAGGGGAATTGGCTCACACAATTGTGAAGCCTGAGGAGTCCCACAATTTACAAATTGGATGCTGGTAGCGTGGCTCAGTCCAAGTCTGGAAGCCTCAGAAGCAGGGAAGCCAATGGTGTGATTTTCAGTCTGAGCCAAAGGCATGAGAGCCAGGGGTGCCACTGGTGTAAGTCCTGGAACCCAAAGCCCGAAGAGTCTTGAATTCTGATGTCCATGGATGAGAAAGAAGAGTATATCTCTGCTCCAGCAGATAGAGTGAGAGATTTGCCTTTTTCCTCCATTTGTATTCCCTCTGGGCCTCTCGGGAATTGGATGGTTCCCACCCACATTGAGGGTGGGTCTTTCTCACCCAGTCCACTCAGGCTTACATGCCAATATCCTCTGGAAACAACCCCAGAGACACACTAAAAATAATGTTTCACCAGCTTTCTAGGCTTTCCTTAATCTAGTTAAGTTGACACCTAAAATTAACCATCACACTGTGTAAGTGATAAACTTTCTGAATCTAAAAGTGGCCTGTCTTATTTTCATGAGGTGAATCAGGCAAACTTTGCTTGTGTGCTTGACAGAAATCAATAACAAAAAGATAATTAGATACTTTTCACATGCTTAGGGATTAAGCATAAATGTATAAGCAAAATTAAGCCTCTAATATACTTGTGTATGTTGTTAAAGAAGAGGCCAGACCTCAATAATCTAAATTGTGGGTTTGCAAATTTTGGCCCATGGGCCAATTCCACTCCATCCCTATTTTTGTACAATGCATGAGCCAAGAATAGCTTTTAAATTTTTAAATGATTTTTTAAAAAGAATGGCCTTCCAGTCAAGATGGCAGAATAGACGGTCCCCAGCATCACTCTCCCCCACAAATCAGCGAATTTACAACTATACAAACGTAACATCAGCCAAACTGGGGCCGCTGGAGCTCAAGTGAAGAGAAGGAGAGACCTATGGAACTCACGAAGGAGGAAGAAACCACGATGTGAGAAAGGAAAAACTGCTCTCAGCATTTTAGGCCGTGGCCGTTTTAATGCCGGAGCACATGGAGCAGGAGCTGGCAGAAGCCGCAGCTGTGCCCTTTAGATGGAATTACTTGGAGGTGGAAGGGGAGAAGAGGACATTGGTGGCCCCCAGGACAGCAAGACCAATAACAGGGTTCCTGTGGACCCACGCAGGAGTGAGGAGCCAGAACAATTGAAAAAGGGGAGCCACTCAGAGGCCAGTGAGTCATCACAGGGGACTGGCGCAGGGTCTGTCCCATAGGAAGTGTTTGGAGCACGGGCGGTGGGGGAGACAGGCCCACCGGAAGAACACTGGGACACAGCAAGGACAGCTGATCTGCCCCCCAGTCAGCACAGGACCACTCAGAGGAGACTGGTCGGGAATGCAAAATTGCATGGGGTGCAGTTTAATGAAAAAACTCAGGCCCAGATCGGAGTTTCTACACAACCCAGGTGCACTGAGTATCTGGAGAGCCGGAAATACCTATAAGATCAACCATTAAACCCTGAACTACACAGAAAGCCTTCCCTAGGGAAACAGCAGCAAAGAAGCAATTTAACTCAACCACACAGCTCAAGTACTGGTTCCCACAGGAAGTTCCCCTGTGTTAGAAGTAAGCAAAGGATAAAAATTTAGTTCCAGCCCAGGCATACCACCAATGCCTTGGGGCCTGCCAGAAGACATAAGGCATGGAGCCAGGGGCAGGACCACCACCCCTAACCACTCACACTGCCAGCATCTCAGGGGGACCCTGCCCAGGAACCCGATGATTAGAGCCACGGACCAGACTCCATTTCCACATCCAGGCACTCCACCAACACCTAGGGGCCCACCTGGGGACCTGGGGCTAGCAGCCAGGGACCGGACCCCCTTCCCACAACCAGGCACACCATGCCAGCACCTCAGGGCCCATCTGGGGACCTGAAGCATGGAGAAGGGGACCAGACCCCCCTCTCCCACAACCAGGCACTTTGCACCAGCACCTTGGGGCCTGCCCAGGGACCTGGGGTATGGAGGAGGGGACCTGACCCCCCTCCCACTACCAAGCACTCCATGCCAGTTCCTTGGGGCCTGGGACCTGGGGTATGGAGAAAGGGACCAGACCCCCCTCCCACAACCAGGCATACCATACCAGCACCTTGGGGCCCATCTGGGGACCCAAGCCATGGAGAAGGGGACCAGACTCCCCCTCCCACAGGCAGGCACCCTGCACCAGTGCCTTGGGGCCTGCCTGGGGACCCAGAGTATAGACCTGGGACCGGACCCCCCCCACACAACCAGATACACCTCACCAGCACCTCGGGGCCTGCCCTGGGACCTGAGGCATGGAGAAGGGGACTGGACCCCCCTCCCACAACCAAGCACATGGTGCCAGCACCTCAGGAACCACTTGGGGACCCGGGGCATGGAGCCAGAGATTGGACACTCTCCACAACGAGGCACACTGCCAGCACCAAGGAGCAGGCCAACAACATCTCCTCCATGTGGGTGCCCCCCCACAGCTACCACCATAACCATGGCTGCCACGAAGGCGGCTGGAAGCCACAACCACCACACAGATGTTCCGCCAGCCACTGGAGTGCGTTGACACAAGGAGAGTCACCAGCAGAGATAAAGAAAGCAGGAGGATGTCTCTCTCCACAGAGCCCATTTCAGAGTGACAGAAGAGACATCTGCTCTATGATAGTATTGAGGGACCTGATCATGCCTCTCAGCATGGGACAGATCATTTTGGCAGCAAATCAACAGAGTAACTATTATTCTTCAGAGGGAGAGAAAAAAATCTAGGGTAATTAGAGGGGGGAGGGGAGAGTGAAAGGGGGATGGGGAGGGACTAATTACGATTTGTAACAATATATATGCTAGTAATTTTGATTTGATCAACATATCTCAATGTTGAATCCCCAAAATATGTACAATCAATTTTGATTCAATAAAAATTAAAAAAAAAAAAAAGAATATGTGACAGAGACCACATGTGGCTTGCAAGGCTCAAGTACGTACTATATGTTCTTTTATAGAAAAAAGTTTGCCAACCCCTGATCTAAGTAACCATCTCAAAAAGTTAAAAAAAAAATAGCAAATTTAACCAAAAGATAATT
Organism: Galeopterus variegatus; assembly: GCF_000696425.1. Lineage (NCBI taxonomy): Eukaryota > Metazoa > Chordata > Mammalia > Dermoptera > Cynocephalidae > Galeopterus > Galeopterus variegatus. The sequence continues at coordinate 419,624 of NW_007727378.1, read as the reverse complement.
CAAGAAGGAAAAAAGGGAACAAAAACAGATAAGACAAAAAAAAGAGGAAATATTGAAATGATAGATCTATAACCAAACATATCAAATATTCATAAAGATAAGAGCAGAACCTAATGAAATAAATAATAGAATCAACAAAGCCAAAAGGTGGTTCTCTGAGGATTCAAAATAATCAACAACCCTGGTGAGACATATATATATGTGTATGTATATCTATGAGTATGTCTATACTATATGCAAAAGAAGGTAGAAAACAGAAGAATGTATACTGTGTGATTCCATGTATACAAAGTTTAACAACAGGAAAAACTAATTTAAGGTGTTAGAAGCAATGAATGTGGTTACCTTTGGGGAGAAGGATGAGTGTAGTGATGGGAAGAGGGAAGGAAAAGGACTTACAGCTGCTGAAATTCATGGTTTTTGATCTGATGTTAATGATGGTTGCATGGGAGGTGTACTTTATGAGAGTTAATTAAACTATACACTTATAATTTCAGTAATTTCCATATGTATGCAATACTTCAATAAGAAACCTTAAAATATCATTTTTGTATCAAATTGTAAATACTTTTTAGGTCTTGTTGGATTTACTTTGTACTGAGTTTTATACAATGTCACATGTAAGGTGGCTACTTAGAATATACTTGATTTTAAAAAGCTGTTCATTCATAACAAAATATAAACAATCAAGCACTAAACACACATGTATGTAGTTTTAGATACTTTGGCATCTTTTTAATGTCTGACCATGATCAGTCTTAGTCCAAATTTAACATATAATTAAAAGCAGTGGTTCTTAAAGGCCTGATTATTATTACCAAAATATTTCATGCATGAAGAAGAGGGAAGTGTGCTAAAAGCTGCAGGTTCATAAGTATTAACATTTCACAACAAACGGTGGAGAATACTATCAGAGGAGTTGCCACAACTAGTCAGGCAGAGACGCACAGTGACAGAAGAAGTAAAAGTTTCTCAATATCAGGAAATAAAAAGAAAATGATTATGAAAATGGCTTTTCCCTAGGGCCAATCAGTAGTCTACTGGGTTCTCCCCAGATGGACTTTGGCACATCTAGTCCTCAAAAGTAAAATGAAATAAAATGATTATGGACGAAGGGCAGAAAATTGCAATTTGTATGAAAGTACAAGTATTCATAACTGTCCTCCGTTGAGGCCCTATTATGTTCCATCTTGGAGCTGTATATACGTTATTTTGTTTAGTGGCACCCCTATTTTACAGGTGCAGAAACTGAGGCTCAGTGAGTTAAACCACTTGGTCTAGTGTCCCTGGCTTAACGGAACGTGGTGAGAAGTTAGACTCAGGCTGGTCTAACTGGCTTCAGCAAACTTGGCAGAGACACTTGGGCAGCCTGATGCTCCTACTGGCCCTGCTTACAACTTCCTGCCCCTGCCAGTGGCTGCTTCTATTTGTCCCTTGTGTGGCAGCCAGCCTCCCCAAGGCCCCATGATCCCTTTGTGTAGCCCTCACAGAGTCCCCAGGTTGTCTTTGTGACCAACAGAATACGGCAGAAGTGATGGGACTCACTTCCAAGATCACATTAGCAAATAGGGCAGCTTCCACCTTAGGATCTCTCTTGCTGTGATCACTCACTCTGGGTGGGTCAACTGACACCTTAGCAAGACACTTAGGTAGCCAGTGAAGAGGCACATGTAGTGAGAACTGAGGTCTGTGGCCCATCACCAATGAAGAGTGGAGGGCTGCCGGCCACCCTGTGAGTGAGCTTGCAGCAGACCTGCCAGTCCCAGGCGAGCTTCAGAGGATGGAGCCCCAACCAGACTGCAAATTCGAGAAAGACCTTCTCCAGCCAAGCCACTCCTGGGTTCCTGATCTCAGAGATGTGGAAGAAAATATATGATTGTTGCTTTAGGCTGTTAAATTTGGGGATGATTTGGTACGAAGCAATAGATAACCAATAGACCATGACACCAGAATTTGACCATATAAACATTCCTGATTTAAAAAAAAAAAACACAAAATCTGCAAGGGAAAACTATACAAACATACCAGATTGTCTAAAGTTAAAAAGACTGACACCATCAAATGCTGTCAAAGATTTTGGAGCAATTGGGGCTCTCCTACGTTGTTACCATGGGAGTGCAAAACAGCACAACCATAACAGAAAAAGAGCTCGAGGCTTCTCCAAAGCTACACACACATCTACTTATGACCCAGATAGTCCACTTGTAGGTATTTTTCCAAGAAACACAAAACCACATCTCCATTAAAAGACTTGTTTAAGAATGTTTGTAGCAGCTTTATTTGTAAAAGCCAGAACTGGAATGCACCCAGATGCCCATCAGACAGTGAACGGATATACAAATGGTGGTGTATTCACACAACGGAACTCCACCCAGCAATAAAAATAAGTATCTGCTGATCTATTCAGCACAGAAGGATCTCAGAAACATGCTCTGCAGAAGAACCAGACAGTGCGTACTGTATGATTTCATTCATAGAAGGTTATGGAAAAAGCAAAACCAACCAAGATGGAAAAAATTGCAACAGTTTTCTGGGGTTGGGGTGAGGTAGGGGTGGGTTTAGAGTAGGACAGGAAGTGAGGACCTGTCTGAAATGATGGTAGTGTTTCATAGTTTGGTGACAGTTTGGTTCACAGAGGTGTCTTTTTCAAAACTTATTAATGGCACAGTAAGGTTTGTGCATTTCACTGTGTAAATTTTACTTAAAGAATGATAAATAGATATTGCACTTCAGTTAATAATATATGCAGGATAAACTATTTAAGGTGAAATGTACGTTTGAAATGCATAAAAAGTAAGATGAACTGATGGACGGATAGAGGAAGGGACAGATGGACAGGTAGATATATGTGATAAAGTAGGGTGAAACGTCAGAGACAGGATCTAGGTGGTCAGTACATGGGTGCTCACTGAGCAATTCTTCCAACTTTTCTACGTTTGAAAATTTTCATAGTGAACTAGTGGGAAAAATACATGAGAGAGGTGAGGTCTGTGTGCATGAAACTGTATGTAACCTGGAGGAGCTAGAAGGAATCTATTTTGTAGACTAGGCGTATGAATTTTTGTGTTCGTTTTAAGCCAGTTCTGCTCTCCACCTTGGAGAGAGATCCAGTTCATTACAGATTGTTTATGTGGGTTCCCCTTCAACCTCTACACTGGATATTCATTTCTCTCCTCAGACCCATCAGATGGCCCTCTGAATTTTATAAGACGGCCTTACAAAATTATAAGTGAATTCTTATACTTTTATGTTGCCTCAGCATCCACTTTGAAGAAAGGTTGGACTTTCCCACACCAGAAGCAGGGCTCAGTCATCCTTGACACAGCCTCCAACTCCTCCCTGTTCCTCAAGGTGGTAGATCCAGATAGCTGCCCTGTGCCACCTCCTCCTTATAGACAGCTAGATGCAGCCTGCCTGACTCTCTCCAGAGATCCCCACGCCCAGCACAGGCTGTGCAGATGTGAGGCACCACCTCCCAGTCACAGCAACCTCCAGGAACTCTTGCCTGCTTGCTCTAGACACACGAGTGAGAACTCTTCATGGGAAGGCTGCTTGGGTAACACCTTGGACCCCAGTACAGGCTTCCAGTGGTCCTTCATTCTTTCTCTCTCTCTTTGCTTCCCCAGCCCTACTGGCTCTGGGTGTGTGTCCAGGATAGCTCCCCACTTACTGGCCCTCTGAGGCATGCTGCCCTCTCCTCTGTGGGATATGCAGGTAATGCACCACTTCTGCTCTTTTCTCGTGTCTCACCTGCTTTGAGTTGATGTTTCCCCAAAACTTAGTCCTCACTGTGACAGTGTAGAGTGGGTGGGAAATCCTATTATGGTAATTGAAAGGTGGGGCCTGGAAGATGTGATTAGATTGTAGGACCATGCCATAGAGAATGGATTAATAATGGTGGTCAGGGCCATAGTTCTGAGGGCTTTAAGGAGAGGAGAGTCTCTCTCTCTCTCTCTGCTCCCCCATTTTCTGCCTTGTGAGACCCCTACATTGCTGTAAAGTCACCACCAAAGAAGACTCACCAGATGTGTTCCCTGGACTTTGGACTTCCCAGCCTCTGAAACTGCATGCAATAAATTTCATTTTCTTCATAAATTGCCCAGTTCCAAGGTATTTTGTTATAAGCAACAGAAACAGACAAGCACACCTGAACCTAACCTCTTTGCCCGTCAGGGCTCCCTAGAGAGTGGCTGTCTTGGTAGGCGTGAACTTGCCACAGGTCAGACAAGATCCCTAAGGGTGTCAGCCGGGATAAACAAGTGTCTTGTGAGAGGGATATCTGGTCATGGGTCGGACACTCAGGCATTAGGCCATCCACCAGGAAGCAGTGTCCCACGAAAGGCACGTTGTAAACACCCACAACCACCTCCCAGGGGCCGTCAGGGCGTGCCATGGGCACTCCAGGAGAGGCCTCACGGCCACGTCAGGAAGAGGAAGACGCAGCGCCTCTACCGGCCACTGCTGACACAATCAGCGGAAAGCCTCCGCGCGGCAGCCACAGCAGCCCTGACCTTGCTGCAGGTCTGCCTTGTCGCTTCCTCCTCCCCGACATCCTCTGCATGCACTCTTCTCAGGGCACCGACACCTACTCGCTGCCCTTATGCATCACACAATTCTTGCCACCACACCAGGGCGCGTGCCCCGTGTTCCCCCGGAACGTTCTCCACCCCTCTCCGTCCATGGAAGCCCCTGTCTTCCACGGCCCTCCTGTGTCCAGTGCTTGCATGCTACGGACAGAACTCTCTCCTCTCCCTGCCCACCCTCAGGCTTTTCCACACGCCTCCCTGGCCACAGTGTCCATCCACTTTGTTTGCAGAGTGCCATTTACCTGCATCTCTGCACCAGGGCATGAAGGCCCGAAAGACAGCGATGGAGTTCTGTCCATTTGTGCTCCCCAGAGCAGGGCAGCCACCTTCCCCAAATCATCCAACACCTCCTGAATGTCCTGGACTCAGTCTGGGGCCTCTTTTCTCCTTTTTTCCTCTTCCTTCTGGGCTGACTGAAACCTGTGCCCAACAGGACAAAGGGACAGCCACCTTTACCCGAGGCCTGAGCTCCTGGAACCCAGACAGCACTCCTTCTGCCTTCTGGGACCTCTCGGTTGCACGCAGTCATTACTAGCCTTGCTAGATTTGGGTGGAAGGAAATCAGTTCTAAACCCAGCTCCACCATGAACTACCGGGGCACCTTCAGCAAGTCCTAGGTTGTCACTGGTTCTATTTCTGACCTCCAAAATGAGGGGTTTGGTTCCCTCAGGCCTGTGACCAAGGCTTTTGAGCCCTCAGACAGAGCCCTGCTCATGGTCCTTCTTGGAAGTCCTGACCCACTGCTACTCTTTCTCCATCTGGAAAGAATCTCCTTTGTTTATTATCCCATGTAGTCGCTATTCCCTCTTAGGACAATCCGAGACTGAATGTGCCACTACCTAGGTGCTCCTGAGACCTACAGGCCACCTGGTTTACTGCTCTTGATTTCATATAGGAGAAAACAGAGGCCAAAACCACCAAAGAATTCATGTAAGATTGCATAGCAAATCAGCAGGACCTAGGGCTAGGACCTGTAGGGTAACTGTAACTAACGACGATTTATTGTATAGTTTTAATTAGCTAGAAGAGAGAATTTTGAATGTTCCCAACACATAGAAATAATTGTTTGAGGTGATGAAAAAAAAATCAGTGGTTGCCAGGGCTTCAGGGGATGAGAGAGGGATGAACAGGCAGAGAACAGTGGATTTTAAGGGCAGAGAAACTATTCTGTGTGACACTGCCATGGTGAACACATGACATTACACATTTGACAAAACCCATAAAAATGTACAACACAAAGAGGAAATCCTAATGTAAAATTAAGTTAATAATGAATATCAGCATTGACTCATAATTGTAACAAATGTACTGCACTGATGTAATGTGTTAATAATGGGAGAAACTGTGTGTGGGGGAGGGTGTGGGAACTGTCTGTACTTTCTGCTCAATTTCTCTGTAAAACTAAAACTGCTATAAAAATAAAGTCAATTACTTAAAAAAAAAAAAAAGACTTAGGGCTAGAAGAGCAAATGATAACCAGCCCTAAAACACAAACACCTTCCTTCCATCTCCTTCCCAGAAAACAATACCCCCAGGAGGGGACGGGGGACTCAAAGGCAGAGGGCTTCCCCGTGGGTGTCTGAAGTAGCCGCCACTCTAACCTGGACGTTTCAGACAGAAGACAGTGGGCTGTGTACTATGACCATCTTATTCAACCTAAGAGATCATAAATGTTAAAATTCTAGGATTTGTAGCCTCAGTTGGGCTTTTAAGAGTCAATTTAACTGGAGGTTCAATGTTAAGTGTGAAACCTGAGCAGGTGAAGATCTGAAAACTGTGGTATTTGTTCCCTTTAGGCTGCCTGGTGTTTGCAAGGACAGCTGTGCCTACAAATGGGGCCCTCTGGGATGGGCGTTGTCCCCTCACGGTCACCTGCTGGTCTGCAGCAAGCATAGAAAAGGGGCACAGTCATTCCTCTGTAAGGAGGACAATGATATGTCACATACAAGAAGCCATTTTTTTCTTTAATAACTCTACATAATTGCCATTGAATGAACTGCACATATTTAAAGTAAAGAATTTGATAAGATTTGACAAATGTAAATAGTCACATGATAGCGAACATATCCTTCACCTTAAGACAGCCCTTGGGTGGCACTGTAATCTCTTCCAACACTGCCTCTCCCGGCCCACCTGAAGCAATTGCTGACCTGCATTCCGTCACTACAGATTAATGTGCATTTTCTTTTTTTTTTTTTTTTCCTTTTTGTCTTTTTTCGTGACCGGCAACGGGATCGTAACCCTCGGTGTCACGCCCGCACCTCACTCAGCCAGTGAGCGGCCGGTCTGTATGTGGGATCCGAACCCTCGGCGGGAGCACGGCCACGCTCCCAAGCGGCGCACTGTAGCAGTGCGCCACCGGGCCGGCCCAAATGTACATTTTCCATAGTTCTTTATAAATGGAATTGTATAACTTGCACTGTTTTTTGTCAAGCTTCTTTCACTCAGTGCGCCAATAATTTACTCCTTTTGCTTGCTAAGTAGTATTCCCTTGTATGAATATACCACAATTTGTTTATCCAGTTACCCGTGGATGGGCATTTGTGTTTTTTTCCAGTTTTTAGCTATTACTAAAAGTGTTAAAAACATTTGTGTACAAGCTTTTGTATGGAAAAATGCATTCAGTTCTGTTGAGTAAATGAATACCTAGGAGTAAAATTTGCTGGATTATATGCTAAGCATCATGTCTAACTTTTAAGAATTGACCAAATTGTTTCCTGAAGTGGCTATACCATTTTTTTATCCTTGCTGCATATTTATTTATTTATTATTTTTTAATTTAATTTTATTTTATCAATATACAATGTGGTTGATTATTGTGGCCCATTACCAAAACCTCCCTCCCCCTTTTGCTCCCCCCTCCCTCCCAACAACCTCATATCTGTTCACTTGTCATAACAACTTCAAGGAATTGTGATTGTTGTGTCTTCTTCCCTCCCTGCCCTCAGTTTATTCGTGTATTTATTTATTTTTAGCTCCCACAAATAAGTGAGAACATGTGGTATTTCTCTTTCTGTGCCTGACTTGTTTCACTTAATACAATTTTCTCTAGGTCCATCCATGTTGTTGTAAATGGTGGTATTTCATTCTTTTTTATAGCAGAGTAGTATTCCATTGTGTAGATATACCACATTTTCTGTATCTAATCATCTGATGATGGACATTTGGGCTGGTTCTAATTCTTAGCTATTGTAAATAGTGTTGCAATGAACATTGGAGAACAGGTATACCTTCGACTTGATGATTTCCATTCCTCTGGGTATATTCCCAGCAGTGGGATAGCTGGGTCATATGGTAGATCTATCTGCAACATTTTCCATAGAGGCTGCACCATTTTTCAGTCCCTCCAACAGTGGATAAGAGTTCCTTTTTCTCTGCAACCTCACCAGCATTTATCATTCACATTACCCTGATACCAAAACCAGATAAAGATACAGCAAAAAAAAAAAAAGAAAAAAGAAAACTGCAGGCCAATATCCTTGGTGAATATAGATGCAAAAATCCTCAATAAAATGCTAGCTAACAGAGTACGGCAACACATATGCAAAATTATACACCATGATCAAGTGGGATTCATCCCAGGGATGCAAGCTTGGTTCAACACATGCAAATCAATAAATGTGATACACCATATCAACAAAATCAAACACAAGTGCCATATGATCATCTCTATAGATGCTGAAAAAGCACTTGACAAAATTCAACACTCGTTCATGATAAAGACTCTCTACAACTTAGGTATAGATGGAAAGTATCGCAACATAATTAAAGCCATATATGATAAACCCACTGCCAATATCATCCCGAACAGGGAAAAGCCGAAAATTTTTCCCTTAAGAACAGGAACTAGACAAGGATGCCCACTCTCAACACTCCTATTCAACATAGTGTTGAAAGTACTAGCCAGAGCAATCAGAGAAGAGAAGGAAATAAAGGGCATCCAGATTTGGAAAAGATGAAATCAAACTGTCCCTGTTTGCAGATGATATGATCCTATATATCAAACAGCCTAAAACCTCTACAAAAAAATTCTTAGAGTTGATAAATGATTTCAGCAAATTTGCAGGATACAAAATCAACACACAAAAATCAGTAGCATTTCTATTCTCCAATAGATAACATGCAGAAAGAGAAATCAAGGAAGCTAGCCCATTAACAATAGCCACCCCCAAAATAAAATGCTTAGGAATAGAGTTAACCAAGGATGTGAAAAATCTCTTTAATGAGAACTACAAACCACTGTTGAGAGAAATTAAAGAGGACACAAGAAGATGGAAAGATATCCCATGCTCTTGGATTGGAAGAATCAACATTGTGAAAATGTCTATACTACTCAAAGGGATCTACAAATTCAATGCAATCCCCATCAAAATTACAATGACATTTGTCTCAGAAATGGAGAAAACTATCCAGACATTTATATGGAATAACAAAAGACCACACATAGCCAAAGAAATTCTGAGCAAATAAATAAATAAATAAATAAATAAATAAAGCTGGAGGCATAACACTACCTGAATTTAAACTACTACAAAGCTATAAGAACCAAAACAGCATGGTACTGGCATAAAAACAGACACACTGATCAATGGAATAGAATAGAGAATCCAGAAATCAACCCACACACCTACAGCCATCTGATCTTTGACAAAGGCACCAAGTCTGTACACTGGGGAAGAGACAGCCTCTTCAGCAAGAGGCTGGGACAACTGGATATCCATATGCAGGAGAATGAAACTAGACCCATACCTCTCACCATATACTAAAATCAACTCCAAATGGATTAAAGAATTAAAGCCAAATCAACTCTAAATGGATTAAAGAATTAAATAAACACTGAAACAATAAAACTTCTTAAAGAAAACATAGGAGAAACACTCCAGGAAGTAGGACTGGGCACAGACTTCATGAATACAACCCCCAAAGCATGGGCAACCAAAGGAAAAAATGAAGAAATGGGATTATATCAAACTAAAAAGCATCTGTACAGCCAGAGAAACAATTAACAGAGTTAAAAGACAACCAACAGAGTGGGATAAAATATTTACAAAATATACATCTGATATAAGATTAATATCCAGAATATACAAGGAACTGAAACAACTTTATGACATAAAAACAAGTAACCCAATTAAAAAATGGGGAAAGGAGCTAAATAGGCATTTCTCAAAAGAAGATATACAAATGGCCAACAGACACATGAAAAAATGCTCAGCATCACTCAGCATTCGGGAAACGCAAATCAAAACCACACTGAGATACCATCTCACCCCAGTTAGGTTGGCTAATATACAAAAGACAGTGGCTATACCATTTTACATTTCAAACCAGCAGTGAACAAAAATGTCATGTCTTCCACATCCTTGCCAAGATATGGTATGGCCAGTATTTTTGGTTTAAGTCAATCTAATACATGTGTAATACATATCAGCCTCATTCTGGCTTTAATTTGCATTTCTCTAATGACTCATGATGTTGGGCTTCTTTTCATGTGCTTATTTGTGATCCACACATCTTCTTTGGTGAAGTGTCTATTCAAATATTTTGCACATTTTTCCCCCAAATTTATTTATATTTATTTTTATGAGGTACAGTATGATGTTTTAAAAAATGCATATAGTGCACCATGAATCACTTAGGGTAGACAACTGCATAACCATTAGTCCATCTCTTCTCCTTCCCACAACCCTCTACCCTTCCAGCCTCTGGTAATCATTATTCTACTATCGACTTCTATGAGAACCACTTTTTTTTTTTTGAATTCCATGTGTGAGGGAGCCACTCTGTGTCTTTTTTAAAAAAAAAATTGGTTATGAGTATTCAGCACATTTTTTAATTGGACAGTTTGTTTTTTATATAATTGAGTTTTGAAAGATTTAAAAATGTATTTTAGAAACAACTACTTCATCTGATGTATGATTTGCAAGTATTTTCTTCCAGCTGTGGTTTATCTTTTCATTCTCTTAATACTTTCCTCAAAAAGGATTTTTTAATTTTAATAAAGTCCAATTTATTATTTTTTATTTTATGGATTGTGCTTTGGGTGTCATATTTAGAAAATCTTTGCCTAACCCAAGGTCAAAAAGATTTTCTCCTGTGCTTTTATTCTAAAAGACTGTTTGTAGTTTTAGGTTTTATATTTAGGTCTATCATCCAATTTAAGATAATTTTTGTATACGTGTGAGACATGGATCAAAGTTCATTTTTTGCATATGAATATCCAATTATTCTACCACCACTTGTTAAAAAGATTATTCTTTCTGCACTGAATTGCTTTTGTATTTTTATTGAAGATCAGTTGTCCATATATGTGAGATGTTTCTTGATTTTCCAATTTGTTTCACTGACCTATTTCTCTACATTTTTAAAAATTATTTTATTGTATATTCTTAAGGTGCGCAATATTATGTTTTGATATATTATACATAGTGAAATGGTTACTGTAGTCAAACAAAGTAACATATCCATCATCTCACATGGTTACCCGTTTGGGTGTGTATATATGTAAGTGTATGTGTTAAGAGCACCTAAAATCTAATCTCTCTGCAAATTTCCAGTATACAATATTATTAACTATAGTCCCCATGCTGTATATCAGATTAATATCACACTGTTTTGATTACTGTGCTTTTATACTGAGTTTTAATATCAGATATTGTTAGGCTTCCAATTTTATTCTAATTGTTCAAAGTTACTTTGTTTATTCTATGTCCTTGAATTTATGAATGAATGTTACAGTCAGCTTGTTAATTTCTACAGAAGAAGTCTGCTGGAATTTTGATTGAAATTGCATTTAACTTAAAAATGGATTTGGGGAGAAATGACTCTTTAACAACATTGAGTCTTCTCAATGGACACGGTACATTTCTCCATTTATGTAAGTCTTTAATTTCTTTAAAGAATGTTTTGTAATTTCATTGTCTTTGTAATTTCATAAGGGATAAGCCAGATTTATCCCTGCCTCACATTTTCTTGATGCTATTGGAAAAGATATTTTTAAAAATTTCAGTTCCCAATTACTCATTGCAAATATTTAGAAATATAATTTATCTCTGGATATGTATCTTTTATCTTACAACACTGCTAAAGTTATTAGCTCCAGTAACTTTTTGTAAATTCCACTGGATCTTTTACACAGGTCATCACGTCTTCTGTGAATAAAGCTAGTTTACCTCTTCCTTTCCAATCTGGATTTTTTTAAAAAAAGCTATATTTGCTTGCTTGACTGTACTGGCTAGAATCTCCAGGAAAATGCTGAGTAGAAGTGGTGAAAGTGAGCATCTTTATCTTGTTTCTGATCTTTGGGGGAAAACATTCTTTCCTTCAGCAGCAAGTATCATGTTAGCTATACATTTTTTTTGTAAATACTCTATATTATATTGAAGAAGTTTCTTCTATTCCTAATTTTCTGTGAGGTTTTTTTTTTTTTTTTTTTTTTTTTAAATCAGGAATGAATGTTGCATATTGTCCAAGACTCTTTCTGTGTCTATGGAGATTGAGATGATTATATAGTTCCTGTTTTTTAGTTTGCTAATATGGCAAATTGCATTGATTGATTTTGGGATCTTAAACTAGTTTCATATTCTTGGGATAAAACTCACTTGGTCATGATGTATTATCCTTTTTATATAATGCTGAATTCAAATTGTTAAAATTTTGTTTTCAGATTGGTTTTCATGAGGAATATTTGCCTGTAGCCTTTTTTGGTTTTGTATTCAGGTAGTTCTGGCGCCACAGAATGAGTTGGGAAGTATAGCTCCTCTTCAGTTTCCTAGAAGAGTTTGTGTAGAATTGCTATAATTTTTTCCTTATATGTGTGGTAGAATCTACCACTGAAGCTATATATGCTTGAAGTTTTCTTCGTGGGAAGGTTTTTAACTACAACTTAAATTTCTTTAATAGATGTAGAGATATCCAGGTTATTTATTTTTTCCTTGCATAGGCTTTGGTAGATTACAACTTTCAAGGGATTTGTAAATTTTATTTAAGTCATTCCACTTACCGGCACAAAATTGTCCATAATATTCCCTTATGATCCTTTTAATATCTGTAGATTCTGTACTGAGGTCATCTCTTTTATTCTTGACATTGTTAATTTGCATCTTCCTTTTCCCCTGATTATATGGCTAGGGGGTTATCAATTTTATTGATCTTGAAGAACTCACTTCTGGTTTCATTGAGTTTCCCTATTATTCTTCTGTCTTCTATTTCATTGATTTATGCTCTGATCTGTATTATTTCATTTATTCTGCTTACTTTGGGTTTAACCTGCTCTTCTTTTTCTAGGTGGAAACTGAGTTTCAAGGTGGAAACTGAGGTCATTGATTCAAGGTCTTGCTTCTTTTCTGGTAAAGGTGTCTGGTGATATAAATTTCCCTATAGACATTGTTTGTTTCTTTGAATATTTTCTTCCTGTCCCTTATGCCCCTCCTTCAAGGACTCCAATTATACTTATTTTTGAGCTGCTTGCATTTTCCCACAGGCACTGATGCTTTTTAAATTTCTTTAATTCCGTTTTATCTCTGTGTTTCATTTTGGGTATTTTTTATTGCTATGTCTTCATGTTCACTAACCTTTTCCTGTAACACACAATCTGCTGTTAATCCCACTGAGTTACTTTTTCATCCCAGATATTGTAGTTTTTATCTCTGAAAGTTTGATATGGGCTTTCAAAAAATGTCTTCCATATCATTACTTACATTTTTGGATATATAGAATACAGTTAAAATCACTTCTAATGTTCTTGTCTGGTAATTCTAACATTTACAGCATTTCTAGTTTGGCTTTGACTGAATAATTTCTGCTCATTATGGGTCATATTTTCCTGCTACTATGCATTCCTGGCTACTTTTGTTTGGGTGCCAGACATTGTGAATTTTATCAGCACCGCACTCTCCCGAGTGAGCCACAGGGCCGGCCCAACATTGTGAATTTTACATTGTTTGGTGCTGGGCAAGTTTATATTCCTCCTATGTTATTGAGCTTTATTCTGGAATGCAGTTGCACTTCTTGGGAAGAGTTTGATCCTTTTGGGTCTTGCTTTTTAAGGTTTGTTAGGTGTTATCAGAGCAGTTTTTCTTCTAGGGCTAGTTGTTCCTCATTATTGAGGCAAGACCCTTCTAGATATTATACTTAATGCTTCTCCGGTTTGGCTGGTGGGTGTCTCCTAGAATCCTTCCAGGTGGCTCTCTCCTGGCTGCACACAGTTTCCTCACACATGCACTGATCAGTACTCAGCAGAGGCATTCCCTCTGTAAGTCACTAGAGTTCCTGCTCTGTGCAGCCCTCTCCCCTCTCGAACTACAGCCTCCTCGACTCCCAGGACTTTCAGCTATGTCTCCTCCCACCAAAGGTTGGCCAGGCCCCATCTGGGTGCCTCCACCCAGCACCACATATTAGAACCTCTCTGAAGGCAGTAAACTGGGCAATCCTAGGACTCGCCTTGTTTGTCTCCAACCTCTTGGGGATCACCACCCTTCATTATCTATGCTCAGATTCGTGTTTATCATATCTGTCCTTTCCTTTCTCAGGCAGGAGGACAAACCCACTTTCTGACACTCTATCTTGGCTGGAAGAAGCAGTTTCCTGGTGCTGTTTTTAAACTTTTTATTATGGCAACTTTTATACACATACAGAAGGAGGCACAAGATTGTAATGGACCTGTTTGCATCCATTGTCCAGCTTTAATAGTAATCAACTCATGGCTAATCTTGCTCGATCTCTATTCCTACCCATTCCCTGTCCCCAGCAAGTCCCTGCATGTTATAGCTTCATCCATCAACAGTTCAGTATGTACCTTTTTCTTAGCACTACCACAATAAAAAATATTACATCTAAAAGTAATTAATGATAATTCCTTAATATTATCAGATATCCAGTAAGTGTTGTGTTCAAGTTTCCCAGATTGTCTTTTTATTTTTCTTTTTTATAGTTTGTTTGAATGAAACTTCAAATCATGTGCATATGTTATCACTGTTTGATTGATAGAGCTCTTAAGTCTTTTATCATCTATAGCAGGAGTTGGCAAACTATGACCCTTAGCTTGGCTGCCTGTTTTTATAAACATAGCTTTATTAGAACACAGGTGCCTATAGATTGTTTAGTCTGCAAGAAAGTTAGGGCAGGGACTTGGTCTTTTCTTCCTTTCTGGGTCTCCCAAACCCAGCTTAGAGGCCCTCAATATGTGCTTGCTGACTGACAACATGAAGGATTTGCTTAAGTGGGAGTTCTTAATATGTAGTGGCCTCCTCTTTCTTACCTAATCAAAGAAAGTATTTTAAATTGATTTTAGTTTGCATAGCTACTGTTCATCTTAACAAATGTTTAACTACATATGACTCTGAAGCTGAGCCACTACCAGAGGATCTTCTGCCAGGGCTGCTGCTCTTTTGATCCTTCACTCTTCAACCTGATTCAATTTAGTGCACATTACTGAGTGCCCACCAGGGAAGGTCACTTGCTGGGCTGGGGCTCTGGGGGAATGGCACATACTTCCTGGGCCTCAGGGAGCCAGGAAGAATGTGCATGTAAGGGAAGCAAAGTAGAAAAATACAAAACGGCGGGATGAGGTAGCCGGGAGATTTTTACCCATGCCTATGCATCGAGAAAGACTCTGTGATGCATGCAGCTGGCTTTCCAGGGAGGAAGCATTTAATTTCAAGCAGCCAAGATGGGACAGACTTTTGAGTAAGGATAAAATAGGCCGATGATGGTACCTGGGGGTTACAACCTTCTCTAAAAGAAAGGAAGTGAGGGAAATAAGATCTACTTAATTGATCAGAGTGACAAAAGGACACTCACCACAAATGGTTTTAATGGGTCTCAGTTTGTTTTTAAGAATATTTAAATACTGTTTGAAAGGGCGGATGTGTCCTCCTGTATGTGGCCAGGCCACTTTAGATCTGATCCTGGAGAGGCTTTTTGTTTCCATTTTATTTCAGATATGTCTTGTCTAGTGGCAGAGTTCTCTGCAGTGCGGACAGGACAGTAGGCAGAGCAGCCCACGGGATATTCCCTGCCCTGGCTACAGGCCATCAGATCTCCTACTCTACTAACTCTGGCTTAGGAGTCACAGTCCCCAGACCACGTTTTTGTTCCTATTCAAGGATGTGACTGTCCCACTTCTGATTTCATCCTGCCGACTCTGTCAAATGCTCCACAACAAGTATGTGGATTTTCTTTCTTTCTTTCTTTTTTTGTCTTTTTCGTGACCGGTAAGGGGATTGCAACCCTTGGCTTGGTGTCACCCGCACCGCGCTCAGCCAGTGAGCGCACTGGCCAGTCCTATATAGGATCCGAACCCACGACGGGAGCTTCGCTGCACTCCCAGCGCCGCACACTTCTGAGTGTGCCATGGGGCCGGCCCAAGTATGTCGATTTTCTGTAGCTGGTCACCATGTGCAGCTGCTGGGAGAATGTGGGGTTTTTATTAAACATGTTCTTCCCTTAGTTGTCTCCACCCCTCTCCCCATTTCTTGGGTGTACTTTTTGGAGCATTATTGCAATTATCCAAGCCAGCAGCTGCTGCCCTCACATTATGGGAAGGTTTTCAAAGGCTAAATGTAGATGTGGATAGAATTACCTGTCAATATGACTGGTAAGTGACAGGGAGTTTCTTTTCTATGTGTGCTGGACCAAGATGGTTCAGCACATGCAAATTTCCAAAAAGAGGGGATATTATTTCCTCATAGACAACTCTAAGAATTTTAGATCTCAAATTATCAGCTCAACTGGTAAACACATATACATCTAAGATACATAGACAGCTTCTGTAAATATTTTTTGGAGAATACAATTTAACTTAGTTGCCACCATTTTCCTTAGTTTTGCAAATTCCATAGAAAAAGATTCTGAAAAATTATATTAGGGACAAAAGAGATGTTAATTTCCGGTTAATGCATTTCCTAAATGCGACCTGGCTGCTTTGTTCAAGGATTCTTTTTTCTATGCGTAATGATGAAAGAGAGGCCTGGGTATAATGAAAGAACATCTTGGTAGAAGAGCAAGGCCTAAGGTCCACAGTTACTGCAAAATTGTGAGTTACTTTCTCCTTAGACAGGAAACTAAACTCTGTGAACAACACACATATTTGGCCTCCCAATCAAAAATCTTAACTACCTTTTCATAAGTGTAAAGTGGGGCCGAGCCCGTGGCGCACTCGGGAGAGTGCGGTGCTGGGAGCGCAGCAGCGCTCCCGCCGTGGGTTCGGATCCTATATAGGGATGACTGCTGCGCTCACTGGCTGAGCGCGGTGCGGCCGGTCTCAAAAAAAAAAAAAAAAAAAAGAGACATAAATGTAAAGTGGCCACACAGTGTCTGGCACATGGATGTTAGATCTTAGTTCTATTTTTTGAATAGTTTTTATGGTCTATTGAAGTACTATTTTATTTGAAAATAAAAGTTAATTAGCCTTATCATAAAAGAGGTTACTAAAACATCCCTTCAGTGATTAATAATTAAATACTCTTTTTGAATTAACGCTTCATATAAAGCACTGTTAAGCTCTGCAAGGACAGTAGATATCACGCCAAGTGGCAGGTGACATGGCTTTGCAGGAAGAACCTGGTCTTTAATGACACAGGTGGGTTCACATGCTGGTGCTGAACCCAGGTTCTGGGTGTACAACCTCAGGGAATTTTCTTGGCCTCAGCTTTATTGCCTATGCAATCTAATACTTTCTTTACTAATTCATTGTGAGGATTTAATGCGCTATCATATTTAAAGAGCCTAGTGTCTGACATATAATAATGCCCCATAAACACTAACTACTATTGTCAATGTTTTTAAGAACTTCTAGTTTAACGAGGAAAATAAGCATGGATTAATTACAAAATAAGGACAACAAATACATGTTACATACAATTGAAGTCCACAAAGTTCTGAGAGATGGCAAGGAATGGCCAATTAATTCTTTTTTTTTTTGTCTTTTGTCTTTTTCCATGTCCGGCAACGGATCGCAACCCTCAGTGTTGCCCCCGTACCGGACCGGGGAACAGCAACGGGATCGCAACCCTCGGCGTTGCTCCCGCGCCTCGCTCAGCCAGTGAGCGGGAACCGGTCTGTATGTGGGATCCGAACCCTCGGGCGGGAGCGCCGCCGCGCTTCCCAAGCGGCGCACCATCCAGTGCGCCACCGGGCCGGCCCTAATTCTAAGTCTCCCTAGAAATTTCCCCAGATATCCACGCAGCTCACTCTCACGTCCTCAAATTTTTGCTCAGATTCCATTTTTTTTTTCAGTGAGGCCTTCCTTGATAACCTCATTCAAAATCGCACCCACACCCACACCCTCTTCTTTCTCCCAGGGTTGCTTCCCTCCATGGCACCAAGGAGACTCACGGGACTCACATCGCAAGCCGTCTGCTCCCTGCGGCGCGCAGTTTCCTCCGGTTGCTCCGTGGCAGCTCCGGCAGCCCCATCACGCTGTGGTGGGACAGCATGTGTCGGCTGCTGGAGCTCGCAGTGAACACGGCCTGCTGTGGTCCGCGCTGTCCAGGAGCTCATGATCCTCTTGGAGGAGGAGCCGAGTTTCGACAGGCAGACAGCGTGTGGGGGTGGGTAGTGCCGTCAAGGGCTTGAGGTGGGCGGGTCTGGGGACAGGGACGCGTGGGGACGCAGTGGGAGGTGAGGTGGGGGGATGGATCAGGGCAGATGCAGAAGGACTTGGGTGCGGGTGCAGGAGTTTATTCTGCAGGCCTCAGGCAGTATCACAGGGTTTGTGGAAACGGAGTCACTGGACCTGACTTTGTCCTGGAAGGACACTTTGGGAGCGCACACAGGCTGGGCCAAGGCAGCAGGAGCCAGGCAAGGCTGCCCCCTCCTCCTAGAGGCAGAGCAGTGTTCACTCTGTCTTTGTCTCTCTGTTCGAGGGTATTTCAAGAAGTTCGTGGAAAAACAGAATTAAAAAATAATATGAGTCTTTCTGTGAACTTTTTGAAGACCCTTGTATCTTGTCTCCATCCGTCTTTTTACCAGCGTCTTTATCAGCCTAGTTACTCTTATTCTCATTGACCTCCCTCTGCTGTGCTGATTCCTATCATTGTGTGTGTGTGTCTTTATGGAAACTTTCAATTTTGAAATAAATAACACTCACAAAAAGTCACAAAAGTAGCAGAGAGAGCCCATGTACCTTTCACCCAGCTTCTGCCATCAGTGCAGGTTTGTTTGTTCATTCATTCATTCATTCATTCATTTATTTATTTATTTTACACCCCCCCCCTCTCAATTCCTACATTATTTACATCCTCCCAGCACTGATCTTCCTGAGGCTTCCAATGAAAATATTTCATACTTTGAAACACTGACTTTTAGAGAAATCGTGACCCAAGTACCTTTGATGCATTGAAGAACCCACCATACGTATGCAAGCAGAGTCTTCTCACCTGAGACAGAGGCCAGGAACCAGTCCTGGGTCAGGCGAGTGAGCACACTGGCTAAGGTAAGTACCTCTCCACTTCTCCTACTGACCATGGCCAGGACACCTGCATGGAGTGCTGAAGCAGCTACTGGGGACTCAGACAAGTAGACAACAGCAGGCAGACTGAAGAGGAAGACCACATTCAAAGGACCACAGACCTGGCAGCGAGTTTAACATGCCTTTCCTCCTGTCTCGCCACGTGAACACAGAAGTGGACATCAGCTCCAGACGACGCTCTCTAGGTCCAGCTCAAGAAGCAGGAATGGGGTCTCTAATGTCCAGAGAAAGTCTGAAAAACCCTCATTTATCTCTCTCTCTCTCTTTTTAAAAAATTGTTCTCCGTTCCCTTGTGTCCCACACCTCAAGCAATTCTGCAGCCTCAACGGGGGTTGGCAGGAAATTAAAATTCGGAGGCAGGGGAACCTTCCTCTCCAATCAGAGGTCACCAGAGAGTGGGGACACCCCGTTGCTCTTTTCCTTTATCTGGCTTCTTAGCTCTGACATGGTGCAGTCAAATCAAGTACACGAGAGAGTAGGGGGAATAAAGTCCCAGTCACCAAAGCTGGCTGGAGGACCGAAAAAGCAGAGCCCAGGCATCCAGACACAACTAAGGAGATTACTGAAAGGCAGGAGTTTGGGAAAGCCACCTCTTAAAGTTGTTTATGAACTTCTGGGCTTACTCCTAAGCTGCTCATGTATGGATCTGGACCTAAACAGATTCAACAGATTTTGAGCCCTGAAATAGGGGAGAGACTACTGCCAGAGCCCCAGACTGTCCACCAGGTGGCACACATGAGCGATAGATCCAAACAGCACATCTCAAAGACTGGAGGTTGGAATCACATCCACAGAAGCCTTGGGGGGAACTCAGAACTTGTGGTCTAAACCGATTGGAGAGATTATCTTCTAAAACAAAAATAATAATATTCGCTGTAAGACTTTAACAACAAACAGAATCTCAAAAACATGATATTCAAAATGCTGAGGATACAATCCAAATTTACTCAGCATACAAAAACAACATCGACGACAAAAACAGAAAACAAAAACAGAGAAGTCTCAATGGCTATGCTGGGATGAAACAGATGTTGCAATTATTTGACAAAGACTTTAGAGCAGTTGTTACAAATATTTCCCAATAAGTAAGGGAGAACACCCTTGAAAAATATAGAAAGTCTCAGCAAAGAAATCGAAGATATAAAGAACCAAGTGAAAATGTTAGAAATGAAAAAATTTCAACCATTAAAATAAAAAAACTCATTGGATGGGCTCAATAACAAAATGGAGATGACAGAGGAGTCAGTAAATTTATAAATAGGTCAACAGAAATTATCTAATCTACACAACAGAAAGAAGAAAAGAAAATAAATAGAACCATAGGGTCCTGTAGTTCTATTACAAAAGGTTTTAACCTTCATACTATCTGAGCCCCTGATGGAGAGAAGAGAAACATAGAGCAGAACACTTCAAAGAAATGGCTGAAAGGCCAGTTCACTATTAGAAGGCAATCAATATAATCTATTATATTAACAGTTTTTTATAAAAAGTTGATCATATCAATTAATGTAGAAAATACATTTGAAAAAATTCAACACCTATTTATGATAAAACCTTCAGCAAACCAGGAATAGAAAGAAATTTTATCCACCTGATAAAAAGCATCTATGAAAACTTATAGCAAACATTCTACTCAGTGGTGAAAACTGAATAGTTTCCCCCGAAGATGAAGACCAGGGAAGAATGTTCTCTCTCAGCATTCCCACTCAACCTCTTGCTGGAGGCGCTGTCCAGTGAAATAACTCAAGAAAAATAAACAAAAGACATACATATTGGAAAGGAAGAAATAAAACTGTCCCTGTTCAGAGACAACAGGACTGTTTACATAGAAAATCCCAAGGAATGTACTTCCGCAACACACAGCCCTCCTAGGACAAGTAATCGTTTAGCTTTAGCAAGAGTGCAAGATACAAGCTCAAAATACAAAAATCAATTATATTTCTATGTAATAGTAATGAACAGTTGGAAACTGAAACTTTTTTAGAAAACACCATTTACTATAGCTCTAAAAAACCTTAGATTTAAAAGTAACAAAACATATATAGGATCTATATGCTAAAAACTACAAAAGGTTGATGAAAGAACTTAAAGATGACTTAAATAAATGTAAAGTGTGGTTCTATGTGATGGATTGAGACACACGACACAGTTAGGATTGACATCGATTTTAAATAATTCCAATCAAAATTCCAGCAGGACATTCTATAGATAGAGGTAATCTGATCTCAAAATTTATATGTAAAGGCAAAGGAAATGGAATAGTTGAAACAGTTTTGAAAAAGAAGAATAAATTTAGAAGAATCACACCACCTGACTTAAAACTCACTATAAAGCTATAGTAATCAATATGGTGTAGTATTTGCAAAGGAATAGTCACAATGGCCAATGGAACAGAACCAGTGTCAAGAAATAGATTCCCACAAATACTCTCAGTTGGTTTTTGACAAATGCGCACAGGCAATTCAAATTCATCTGGAGGAAGGATAATATTTTCAACAAATAGTGCTGAAACAATTGGACACTCAAATATGTAAAAATGAACCCTGACCTAAATCTCACACATACAAAAATCTACTCGCAATGAGCCATAGACCTAAATGCAAAACATAGAAGTCTAAAGCTTTTAAAAGACCACATAGGAGAAAATTTCCATGACCTGGAGGTTATGCAAAAGTTCTTAGCCATGTCACCAAAAGCATGATCCACAAAAGAAAGGGGAAAAAAAGTTGGATTGTATCAAAATTAAAAACTTCTGCTTTGCAAAAGGCACTGCTAAGAGAATGAAAAATCAAGCATAGTCTGGGAGAAAATATTTGCATATCACATATTTGACAAAGGATTTACACTCAAAATATATAAAGAACTCTCAAAACTCAAGTATAAGAAGACAAACCACTCAATTTAGAAATAGTCAAGCTTGAACAAACGTTTCACAAAAGAGAATAGAGAGATGGAAAATAACATTAAAAAAATTTCAACATCATTAGTTATTGGGGAAATGAAAATTAAAACCATGAAGAAATACCATTACACACCTGTTAGCATGGCTAAAAAAAGAAAAGAAAAAAAAGAATCAGCAGGTGCTGGTGAGGATGGGGAGCAGCGGGAACCTCATGCACTGCTGGTGGGAGTGTGAAATGGCGCATCTGTAAAACAGGTAGGCAGCTGCTCATAAAGTTAGCACATCCTTACCACATGAACCAGTGACCCCAACCCTTGTGCATTTACCCTAGAAAAACTAAAATTATATTCGCAAAAAATCTTCTTCTTAAATGTTTATAGCTCTAATCATAACTGCCCCCAATTGGAAACAACTGAAATGCCCTTCACCAGACAGATGGATAAACTGCGTTACATCTGGAGAATGGACTATTTCTCAGCAATACAAAGGAACAAACTTTTGACACACAACTTGGATGAACCTCAAAATAATTATACTGAGTGAAAATCAGCCAGTTTCAAAAGATCAGGCTCCGTAGGACTCCATTGCTATGACATTCTTGAAAGAGAAAACACTAGTAACAGAAAACAGCAGTGGTTGCCCTGGGCGGAGGTGGGGCAGGGCCTGATCATAAATGATAGCAGGAGGGAGCATGCGCAGTGGTAGAGATAACACAAATCTAGCACAAGTGTTAAAATTCATGGAACTGTATGGGAAAAGTCAGTTTTTCTGTATCTCATTTAAAAAAAATAAAATTAAGGAAAAAAAAAAAAGAAAAAAAAAGAGATGACAAGTCTTGCTTCCTATTTCATGCTGTCTAGAAACTAATAGCGACGTCAGCACTGGGGAGGACGACAGCAACCACAAGCGTCATCTGCTGTTTTTGGAGCGTTGGCTGCATACCGCATGCCTCACTAGGCATTTTACATCACAGGTTCTAATATTCACAATCACCTCGTAAGCGGGTTAGGCTCAGATTACAGGAAGAAACTGAGGTTAAGGGAAGTAAAATGGTCTGCCCCGAGCCGCGCAGCCCCGCTCTGAACCCGCCTCCCGCGCTGCTCACCAAACGCGCCACCAGCGGGCGCCGGCAGAGGGCGCGCTGTGACACCACGGTGGGAGGTGACAAGCCCCATTTGATTCACATTGACCACAATAATCCTCTGAGCATATTTTATGGTAAACCTGGAGCTTGTCTGGAATTCTGGGAAGTTGAGGGACATTTTCAAACTATGCTATGGCCATCGCCGCTTTCTCATAATCCTCTAACGGGTGGTTCTTAATTTTCCAAAGGATCCAATGGTTGTCTCCACTTACATGAAGGTACAATAATTCATATTTTCCTACAGTGACTTAAAGAAACTCTGTGACGTATAATGCTTGACCAAGTGTGTGCTAACTCCACAAGTTGCAGTTTATACACTTGAAACAAAGTATCATTAAAAAAAAATGTCATTTTGGGCCGACCCCGTGGCTCACTCGGGAGAGTGCGGCGCTGGGAGCACCGAGGCCATGGGTTCGGATCCTATATAGGGATGGCCGGTGTGCTCACTGGCTGAGCGCGGTGCGGGCGACACCAAGCCAAGGGTTGTGATCCCCTTACCAGTCACAAACAAACAAACAAACAAACAAAAAAGTCAATTTTAGTCATTAAAAAATTCTCTCCTCTCACACACCTGAGTGTCCTGAAAAGCTGTGACTGGCTCTTGCCACCTCTTCTCATACCACCACCACACGAAAAAAAATATGCAAAGTAAACTCATCTTAGAGACAGAAACTAAACTTTAATTTTTAGTTCATTATGATTGTAGCTGAATAAATACCTGAAAACATCATATATGTGGACAGTGCACATTTTTCATGTAGCAGATGATATCTCCTTGAGAAGACTGGGGGTGAATGTTGTTTTCTTGCTTGTGAATTACTCCCAACTACTTTACTGGCTTCTAGGTAGTTTTTTCTCCAAAATCTTTGGTCTAAAGTATTTTTGTCCCAGCTAAGACAGAGATAAGAAGCTAAGGTCTCCAATAAAATCTTTCTCTTGAGTGTCCTAAAATTTCTGTCCCACTGAATATATTTTCTTAAGAAATTGACTATTGATAAATTTTGACTCAATATCTATAAAATTTAACTCAAGGCAAACCCTAATTAGTGCCTTATGCACTTTGACTGTAGGAAGTTGGGCAATCTATTCATACCCCAAATAAAGTCAAGAATAATGAAAATAATTTCATCACCAACATCAACACTTTTTTTACTTTGAAAGAGGCCAAGTAGTACCACTGTCAGGTAACAGAAATTTTGTTATCTTTTGTCACCAGTCAGAAGGTATTATGCCTGAGAGCACGGGGTAGGGAGAGGAGGAGGTGGGCTTACCTTCCAGCAGGTCTCTGGCCAGACCAGGTTCTGCCCCTGTGGACCGAACAAAGTCTGACAGGACTGCGTCCATATCAAGAGTCATGTGATCACGCAGAGGTGCCACCCAACACCCAGCCGAGGCAGGGTTTGGAAGCAGGCTAGAGACCATCCATCTGCGGGGAAGAAGAGAAAAGGCATCTCACCGAGTGCTGGGAGGGGAGACGCGAGCAGCGACACACGCGGGGCTCAGCAGGGAGAAGGAGCCATTTGCACCTGCTGTTGTATGGCTCTGAACTGGTTTGAGGCAACTGTCATTCTTCATGCAAGACATGATATCACAAAAGTCAAACTGAAATATCATCTCTCTGTGCATGCCATGTGAGAGACGGGGGACTATGATCTGAATGTTTGTGTCCCCCCAAATTCATTGGGAGGTGATTAGTGACCTTATGAAAGAGGCCCCAGAGAGCTCCCTCACCCCTCCCACTATGTGAGAACACAGAAAGAAGATGCCTTCTACAACCAGAAAGATGACCCTCACCTGACACCAGATCTTCTGGCACCTTGATCTTAGACATCCCAGCCTCCAGAACTGTGAGAAATAAATTTCTGTTGTTCATAAGCCACCCAGTCTATGATATTTTGTTATCGTAGTCTGAATGGACTAAGGCAAGGGGTCATCACCAATTCTAGTACTTCTGATCTAACATTCCGTCCATTCCAATATCAACCGATGGGGAAAAAAGAGACTGGATTATTTTTAAGTTTCAAGGACCTGAGTACATTTGCGAGATTCATTGGAGTTACTAGATTTCTAATCCTCTTCTGAGTCATACAGAAATGTACCACTTCCACAATGTAATCATGTTACCCACCACATCCCAATTATGGCTCCGTCAACACCCCATCCACCTCAGTCCTCACCCCTTACCTGGCTCTCAGGAGAGACTCCAGGTTAGTCCACAGTTGACTGAAAACCAAATGCTGAAGATGACTGCACGGCTGTCTGCTGGCTCTTTAAGAGTAGTCATACTCACAGTAACAATCCAACAAGATTCATACAGAAGTCAGATTTCCCAGACAGAACAATCCCAGTCAGAGGACACAAAGGTGTCCAGCTGACCACGGGCTGAGTGTAGCAGCCACTTGCCAGGCAGGGCAACCGTCACATCACATATGAGAGTGACTCAAGCCAGTCAATAGTGCTGGGGCCAGTGGCAGGTGCCCAGTCATGGCTGATAAAGATCAAACACATCCTGGTGTTTGTGTAGGTAAGGGGTTGGCAAATTATGACCCATGGGCCAAAGATGGTCTACCACCTGCTTTTGTAAATAAAGTTTTATTGAAACACATCCACACCCATTCATTCACATACTGTCTGTGGCTGCTTCTGCACATGGCTGAGTTGACTATTAAAACAGAGACCACAAGGCCCACAAAACTGAAAAGATTTACTACCTGGACCTTTACAGAAAAAGTTTGCTGACTCCAGTATAGATGTTGGAAAATTTTATATCAGCAAGTATGTAATTAATTTTACATACTAAGGGGGAATTTAACTCTGTTCCTTCTTTGGAGATTTGCTCAGGGGGGTAGTTTCTGTGTCAGTCACTGGTGCTTTAGAGCTGGGAAAACTGGCCTTGTGTGAGCCCCCACTCTGGCCCTGACTAGCTGTGATATGGTGTTTCAGCTCCCTGAGCCCACCTGTGCCTCCGTGAGGATGGAAGGAATAAACTTATCTAACACACAAGACTGTGAGGAGCGAGGGTCTCAGGTGGGGAGCTGCGTAACCACAGAGATGTTCATTGTGATTGCACCATCTTGCACATGGCTCATACTTGGGTACAAGTTTTGGCTGGTGTGGCTAGAAAATAAGAAAATTATTTGAACTGATGTAGATGGTACCAATTAGGAAATCGCCTTTTTCCTTCTCTCCATGTACCAGGGCCTCTGCTGGGAGAGCCTCTTCTCTTCTCACCGCCAACTGGGGGACGAATCAGAGGAGAAGGGCATGTTACTCTTCTTACCCTTGGGCTGAGGCTGTGGGCTTCACTTCACAGGAGGCTGCACAGGGGCACAGCCAGCTGCCCAAGGCACACCCTCTGCCTCCGGGTCCCACAGGTGCTCGCCCGCCTGCCCACTGGCTCCCACACGAGGGGCCTGATGATGACGTCCCCACTTCCCTTTCTTTAGCAAGCACTTGTACCTCACTTTCTCAGTGCAGAGTGGTCTCAAACTTTACTAGTAAACATTTAATCTCAGCTACTGTGGTGACATACACACAACATGAAATGTACCATTTAAACCATGGTTCAGGTGTGCAGGTCAGTGGCATTAAGCCTCTTCACATTGCTGTGCAACCATCACCACCTCCATCTCCAGAATTTTTCATCTTCCCAAACCGAAACCTTGTGCTCATTAAACACAACTCCCTGTTCCTCACTACCCCAGACCCGGCCACCACCACTCTTTCTTCTGTCCCTATGAATGCAATGGCTCCACGTACCTCATATAAGTGGAAGCACACAGTATTTGTCTTTTGTGACTGGCTTATTTCACTTACATCATGTCCTCAACACCCATATTGTAGCATGTGTCAGAATCTCCTTCCTTGGGCCGGCCCGGTGGCACACTGGATAAGT
Organism: Galeopterus variegatus; assembly: GCF_000696425.1. NCBI lineage: Eukaryota > Metazoa > Chordata > Mammalia > Dermoptera > Cynocephalidae > Galeopterus > Galeopterus variegatus. Next base: position 392,627 of record NW_007727378.1, on the reverse strand, counting down.
GCGCCGCTTGGGAAGCGCGGCGGTGCTCCCGCCCGCGGGTTCGGATCCCACATACAGACCGGTTCCCGCTCACTGGCTGAGCAAGGCACGGGAGCAACACCGAGGGTTGCAATCCCGTTGCCGGTCCCCGGTCCGGTACGGGGGCAACACTGAGGGTTGCGATCCGTTGCCGGACACGGAAAAAGACAAAAAGACAAAAAAAAAAAAAAAAAAAAAAAAAAAAAAAAAAAAAAAAGAATCTCCTTCCTTTCTAAGGCTGAGGAACAGTCCACTGTGCACACAGACCACATTTTGCGTATCCACTCATGTCAATAGACACTTGGGGGGCTCCCACCTTTTGGCTACTGCGAATCATGCAGTCTCAGTCACTTTACACATAGACCAGGCTGCCATGCTGTGAATTTGACAAGTGTTCACCAGTGTGGGCGTGAAGATTTGTGCCCACATCGCCTCCTCTGTAACTCATCCTTAGTGCAGACAGAGACTCAAGGGTGGACTTAAAATGAATTGTGGCAAAAAGCTACTGCCCATATCTGCTTCAAGATATTCTTATTAGCCCTAACAACACCACCATCACCAAGACCTCATATTCATCCCCACGATGATTTGGGGGCCAGCAGGGACACCAGCTTCTGGCCACCTTGGCCTCTCTGGCACCGCTATCCCCAGAGGGCGCTGCTAAGCATTTCCACCTGCATCGTTGGCCCAAAGAACCCATTCAGCTGCTCCTAACAGTGTGAGGTGCATCCTGGCTTCTGGACAGACCATCTCTGAGGGTCTCAACTGCCCTGGGGCCAGGGGTGTGTCAGCCGTTCTCACTGCGACTCTGCCTTATGAGAGGTAGTGCACTGTGGGGAAGGGCTTGGCCCAGCAGTTGGTCACCACCACTTACAGTCTGTGTGACATTGGGTATACTGTTTCACCTCTCTGTGTCTCAGTTTCCTCATCGGTAGAATTAGAATAATAATAGCACCTCACAGTGCTATGAAATTTTAAGGAATTAGTGCATGAAATGTACTGGTCCAGAGTACATGCTCAATAAGTACTATTACTGAACTCTCCACAGGGACACTGAGACCACCCTCATCTTCCCAAGTCTCCATTAAGCAACAGAACTGGCACTACCAGACAGCTTCTGGTGGAAAGCAGGGGTCCACCTCTAGCGCCATGGCTCAGGACCCCAGAGTGTCGTTGCTGGATGGGGCTCCTGCCTTCAACACCATCTTCTGTCGTGTCCCCAATGCTGCTGCATTCTTTCATCACTCAGGCAGCCAGCACTCACTGGCTGCTGTCTGCTTAGGCCACTAACGCGGGGACCATGTGGGAACTCTAAGCCCCTTGAGCCTCTCCACAAGCTTCTGTGAGCAGAGACAGATGCACAAGCAGGCGCAGGCCTCAGAGACTGGCTGCTGCATCCAGGAGGCTGTGAGTAGAGGAATGGGTCTAGACAGACAGAGCAAAACTGCAGGATCAAGACCAAAATTGCCCCAGGATCTATTTTTCATTAACTTCTGCTTCCATGGAGCCCGGATAAAACATGCCTATATCATATTTGTCTGCAGATATTGTAACCAGAGACTGGAAGGGGACAAGATGGGGTGGGTGAAGAACGAGGCTGGGGGCAGGGGCAGAGGCTTGTGTCCCACCACCAGGGACAGAGAAGAAGACTGTGGGGCAGGAGTGCCCAGAGGCTGCCCTCTACCCCAGCGCAGCAGGCGGGGCAGTCAACGCCTGGCATGCAGAAGGCCAGTGCCTGTGAACTCGAATCTCTTTAGTCTCCTTTTGTTCTCCAGGTGTCACAGTGCTTGGCACGCTGCAGGGCCAGGACTCAGCTGCAAAACCTGCAGGGGTGCAAAAGCACTCAGACATCAAGATAAACAGTATTTTTATGCTATATTTAAAAAAAATCACAAACGTCCTTGATGAACAAAATAGCAATATTTTAACTGAAGGCAGGCTCAGCATGACTGTTCTTCCTTCTGCCTCAGGCTCAGAGGGACTGGCAGGCTGAGTGATCACATGTAACAGTGGAGAGACACATCCAGAGAGGGACAGTCTCAGGTCCAGGTCGTGCAAGTCCGTGGGGAGCAGGAGCTCACCCAGGTCTGTCTGGTGAGACAGCACACGGAACACAAGGATGAAGGAACAGAGACAGGCCTGGGGTCAACTGCAGGCTTGCGAGCCACGGCCTGGCTGGGTGCAAGTCCCCTGCTGTGTCCTCATCACATGACTTGAGCAAGTCCATTCACTTCTAGGAGCCTCAGTGTACTCATCTGCATGACAAGGGTGAGAACATCCCTGTCTCTCCGAACTGCCATCAGGATGAAATGGGGATGGTACCCCAAACCACGCACTATTATCACCATCATTACTAACTCAGATTCAAAACAATTAAACCATGTGTTGTGGGTGTTGAGAACCTGCCCTCTGCCATTCCTGCTGCTCATGGACGTAGTGGACCCCATGAGTGGTTGAACTGATATCTTGACTTGGACGTCGACTTGACCCCTTCTGAGAGCCTGCTCAGCCTGTCCTTGTGAGCCACCATCGTGATGTCGGGCAATCGTGGTGAACTTGACGACACAGGTTTCTGTGGAAAATTTTTTTCTTGTGGAAATTTTGTGGGTTTTGTGGAAACATTAGTGGAACATATCTCCCATGGCATTTCCATGGTTCAGAGGAAAGTTCAGAGAGCCAAGTGACTTTCCACACCGGAGCATGGGTTCTGTGGCATTTGGCTCTGCCATGCACCTGCATGCACAGAGCACGTGATCATGTCCAAATCCTGGTCACATATAGGACTCCACTTAACCCCACAACACAAGCTGCAGATAAAGGTGGGTCTAAGAGTAGTTTTGGCTGCAACAAAACAATTTCTCCAGGAAATTCAACCTAAAAAGGCCTGGGCGAGGAGGGGAGGGAAGACAGCCAGAGAGCAGGAGTAAGAAGGGAGCTTGACTGCAGTGCCTATCACAGGAGGTGTAATTTAAAAACTGGCTAATTTAAACCTTACACATATATTGTGCTATAAAAACTTAACAACAATAGTAGAAATTGTTTTGAACTTAGACTAACAGAAGATTTTATAGGAGAGGAATATTTTATCACTAACAATGTTAAGAACTGCTGGCCCACAGTGATATTAAAATCTTGATTTTTGTTTAAAAAATAAAAAAGAAGAGAGCCTGGCAAGACGGAGACAGACAGGCTCTCACGAATAACAAACAAAAGTGGCCACCAGCATGTCTGGTGGCAGATGGAAGCTCCTCCCATCGCTGCAGGGCCATTTCACTCTTTGTCTGCCCCTGGTGCTGAGTCTTTGTGGGAACTGAGGAACGCCCCACAGGTGACAGTGGCCAGCGCCAGAACCCAGTGCTTGGACCCGAGGCTGGGAGGGAGGCGCCCCGGCGGCGCTGGGCCCATTCCACCTGTACAGCAGGTGCCATGGGTAGGAGGGGCACCTTCTGTCCAGGGGCCACGGCTGGCTTCGTGCTGGCTCTCAGGGCCAGGGCAGGCTCTGGGCGGTTCAATTGACATGAGAAAGGGGACACTAAAAATTGTGAGTGCCACCTCAATGCCCCAAACTCTATACTCTTCAGCTTAGATTTTTAGGCTGACTGACAAGCAGAATACAGAATTAAGTGATGGTATAGATTTCAAAAATCTTTTTCAATGAAAAAATTTAAATATGTACAAAAGTAGATGGAAGAGTATACTGTTATTAATGCCAATGTACCTGTCACTCAGGTACGACAATTATCAACTCAGACAACCCGGTTTTCCTACTCCTCCATTTCCACCCCCCAAAAAAAATTCTGAAATAAATCCCAAACAACATATTATTTTATACATAAATATTTCAATATCTCTGTAAAAGGCTCTTTAAAATATAACCACATTACCATTATCACACCTAAAAATTAACAATTATTCAATGCAATTAATATACAGTGTACAAATTTACAATGATCTCAAATGTTTTAAGTTCACATATATATTTTTAATTTTATCATAATACAATGTAAACATTTTTTATGGTGCTTTACCAATTTCTCCCTAACCTCCCCCCCCACCCTTAGCTCTGGTGGCCTCAAGTTCCATTCTCTCCTTTTGAGGAAAGTTCAACAAATTACTGGGATTGTTGTATCTTTCTTTTTTTATTTTTTCAGCTACCAATTATAAGTGATGACATACAATATTTCTTTCTGTAACTGTCTTATTTCATTTAATTTTCTCTAAGTTCATCCATGTTGCTATAAATGGCAGAATTTCATTCCTTCTTATGGCAGAGTAGTATTCCATGGTGTAGATATACCACATTTTCCTTATCCAGTCATCTGTCGATGGACATTTTGGTTGTTTCCAACTCTTGCCTATTGTAAATAGAGCTGCAATAAACGTGGGAGTGCAGGTGTCCCTTTGACATGATGATTTCCATTCCTTTGGCATATACCCAGCAGTGGGACTGCTGGATCATATGGTAGATTCTATCTGTAGTTGTTTGAGGAATCTCCATACTGTTTTCCATAACAGCTTCATTAATTTATAGTCCCACCAACAGTGTAGAAGGGTTCCCATTTCTCCACATCCTCACTACCTTTTGTTATTCTCTGTATTTTTGATACTGGCCAGTATAACTGGGCGAGATATCTCAGTGTGGTTTTGATTTGCATTTCCCTGATGCTGAGTGATGTTGAGCATTTTTTTCATGTGTCTGTTGGCCATTTGTATATTTTCCTTTGAGAAATGCCTATTCAGCTCCTCTGCCCATTTTAAAATTGGGTTACATGGTTTTTCACTGTTAAGTTGTTTGAGTTCCTTATATATTCTGGATATTAATCACTTGATGGATGCATAGTTTGCAAATGTTTTCTCCCATTCTGTAGGTTTTCTTTTTGCTCTGTTAACTGTTTCTTTTGCTGCGCTGAGGGTTTTTAGTTTGATATAATCCCATTTGTTTATTTTTTCATTTGTTGCCTGTGCTTTTGGGGTCTTATTCATAAAGTCTTTGCCCAGTCCTACTTCCTGAAGTGTTTGCTATATGGGGAAGGCTTTTTGTGAAGCTCAGGTTTTAATTGTTGACCTTGCAAGCACTTCTGGGTCTTGTGAGGTCTGGTACACCTGGGTTATGTGGAACTCTGGTCTGGGCCTGAGTCTTTTCAGTAAACTGCAACTCCTGTAGTTCTGTATTCTTGAACAGTTTCCACTGAGTATTCCTGTGCTGATTAGTAGTTTTATAGTTTTGGGTCTTATATATAAGTCTTTAATCCATTTTGAGTTGATTTTGGTATATGGCCAGAGGTACAGGTCTAGTTTCATTCTTCTGCATATGGATGTCTAGTTTTCCCAGCATGACTTTTTGAAGAGGTAATATTTTCCCAGAATGTATGCTTCTGTTGCTCTTATCAAATACCAGTTGGCTGTAAGTATGTAGGTTGATTTCAGGGTTCTCTATTCTGTTCCATTGGTCTGAGTGTCTGTTTTTATGCCAGTACCATGTTGTTTTGATTACTACAGCTTTGTAGTATAATTTGAAGTCAGGTAGTGTATTGCCTCTGGCTTTATTTCTTTTGCTTAGGATTGCTTTGGCTATTTGTGGTCTTTTGCTGTTCCATATGAATGTTAGGATTGTTTTTTTCTATTTCTGTGAAGAATGTCATTTGTGTTTTTTTTAAAAATTAATATATTATTATATTTTTACAGTCTAAGATGTTGTTGCAGAGCAGTTGGGGGGAATGGGAGGTGGTGGAGGGAGGGGGAGCGAGTAGGGGGAAAGGCTGACTCACAGCTGGCTCCTTCACTGGCCTATTTGCAGAGGGTGAGGGGGTGTGGTCAGGCCCTCATTCCCCTCCCCCACTCTGGCTCATGAGCCCAGGGGTCTTCTGGTGGTGGCTCAGTTGTCACTGGGCTGGATGCAGACAATGGGGGGACATGGCCAAGGTCTTTGGCATCCCCACCACAGATCAGGAGCCTGGGGTGCTTCTGGCAGCAGCTGGGTCATCATCAGGCTGGATGTGGATGTGGGGCAGGGGCATGGCCAAGGCTCTTTGTCCCCCCCACCCCCAGCTCAGGAGCCTGGGGAGCTTCCAGTGGCAGTTTGGTCATTACTGGGCTGGATGTGAATGTCAGAGGGGGGTGTAGCTGAGACCCCTGTCCCCCTCTCCATCCCAGCTTGGGAGCCCATGGGCTTCTGGCTCTTTGAGCTTTTACACATATTTTTTGGTGGTGTTAGACCTTTTCTGGTTAATATCAGAACTTTGTCTCTGATCGGCAGGTTTTTTGTGTTTTCTTTTAGTTTGTGTTGGATTATTAGCTACTCCCACCACTTAAACTCTGCACTGGAAATAATTTGATGTCCTTTAGTTACTTCTAAAATGGGGAAACTTCCTGTCGGGACCAGCGCTTGAGCCCTATGGTTGAGCTAAATTGCTGCTTTGCTGCTAATTCCCTGGGGAAGGCTTTTTGTGAAGCTCAGGTTTTAATTGTTGACCTTGCAAGCACTTCTGGGTCTTGTGAGGTCTGGCACACCTGGGTTATGTGGAACTCTGGTCTGAGCCTGAGTTTTTCAGTATTTTTCTTTTAGTATTTAAATATATCATCCCGCTTTCTTCTGGCCTATAGAGTTTCTGTGGAGAAATCTGCTGTTAGTCTGATAGGGGCTCCCTTATAGGTGACTTCATGCTTTTATCTTGGTGCTTTTAAAATTCTCTCTTTTTCTTTGAGCTTTGCCAGTTTGACTACAATGTGTCTGAGAGAGGATTTTTTTGGATTGAATCTCTTTGAGGTTTTGAGCTTCCTGGATCTGAAGATCCATGTCTTTCCATATAGCTGAGAAGTTTTTCATTATTATTTTGATGAATAGGATTTCAATGACTTTTCCTTTTTCTTCCCCTTCTGGAATGCCCATGATTCAAATGTTTGTGTGCTTATGTTTGTCTGGTAGCTCTCTTAGATTTTCTTTATTTTAAAAATTCTTTTTTTTGCCCACCTGGGTAATTTCAAAAAGACTATCTTTGAGATCAGATATTCTCTCTTCTGCTTGCTCTAACCTGCTGCTTAAGCTCTTGGTTGTGTTTTTTATTCCATTGAATGAATTCTTTGGTTCCATGAGCTCTGCTACATTCTTTTTTAAGTTATTAATCACTTTGTAAATTTCCTCCTTCACATCCTGGATATTTTTTCTCATTTCATTATGTAGTCTGAGTCTTCTTGTATCTCATTGAGTTTCCTGAAGATTGTTGCTTTGAATTACTTTTCAGTCATTTCAAGGGTTTCTTGCTGTATAAGGTATGGTACTTGGGAATTACTATATTCTTTTGGTGGTGTCATATTTTCTTGTGTTTTTCTGTTTGTTTGTTTTTATTTCTAGTATCTCTATGTTGATGTCTGGTCATCTGGTAGAACAGCTGCTTCTTCTATTGCTATGGACTACACTTTGAGGAGAGAAACTTCCTCCTCTTTTTCTGATTTCCTTTAGCAATTCTCCTTGTGTCAGTGCAGCCGAGTGGGTGGTGGGCTGCCTGTATGGTGGCTGTGACTGCTGCTGTGGCAGTGAGCCACCCTTGCAGTGGCAGTGGCTGTGGCAGTGGCTGCAGTGGCTGTAGTGGACCACTCTTGCAAAAGTCGTGTTTTCAGCATTCTCCTGCCTTCTTCCAGGCAGTGGGTGGTGCCTATGGCTGCCCCCTAGGATCCTGGGTATGCTGCTGCCTTCTGCTGGGCTAAATTTCTCGTTTTGTTTGAACTAGGTTTCAAATAAGATCTATGCACTGAATTAGTTGATATTTCTTTTTTAATATACAGGTTTTTGCCTCCATCTCTTTTTCTTTTTCTTTTTTTCTTTCAGTTTGTTGAAAAACTTGATCATTCTTCTTGCAGAGTTTTCTACCATCTGGTTTTTACTGGTTGTCCCTGTGGTGTCATGTCACATGCTCTTCTGTCCTATTTTTCCTGTAAATTAGTACTTGGATGTGAAGACTTGGTCAGATTCAGGTTCAATTTGGGGATAATCTTCATGCTGTCTTCTTCTGTCAGCTGGTGCTGAATCTTACTCTCTGCTTGTAATGGTAGTGTCATCGATAATCACTGCCTAGACCCAGCAATTCATTAGGGGGTTGCACACACTGACAGCTGAGTTCTTTCATTCCTTCCTCATTTCCTGGCTAGAATACTTATATAAAGAAAAATCTAGGGCCAACCCCGTGGCTTACTCGGGTGAGTGCGGCGCTGGGAGCACAGCGGCGCTGGGCGCACCAAGGCCGTGGGTTCAGATCCTATATAGGGATGGCTGGCGTGCTCACTGGCTGAGCGTGGTGCGGGCAACACCACACCAAGGGTTGAGATCCCCTTACCGGTCACAAAAAAAAAACAAAAAAACAAAAAAAACCATCCACTAATCTTCTACTTGTTCACAAGTAGACTTCAAATACAAAAGGCAAAATAAATGCTTTATTTACCACTTTTTAACTTATTTTACTGGATGAGTTGGTTCACTAGCTTCCTCCAGTGGTAATCAATTTGTTTTCTTATTTTGTAAAAATACCATTTTGCACTCATGGATTTGAGCATATTTGATACATTTCAATCTATCCAATATAGACAGAGTTTTATCACCTTTATTGATGCTCAAACTGTCCTAATTTTGGCCAGTGGGGCTTCTTCAAGTTGGCTCCTGAGCCCTGGATCCTGTAGTCTTGCCTCTGATGTAGCTGATAAGATTCCTTTCTAACAGGTGTGACAAGATGTTTCAGGTTTCTCTTGTATATTTACTGCTCCAGATCTGGAATCTGACATTTCTCCAAGGAACCATGAGTCTTTTCAGTGAGAGACCACAATCTGGGTTCTCAGTGTACCTATGCTACTGGGTTAGTCATTGTTCGTAGGACATTTTACTGGGCAGAGCTAAGAAATATGTTTGTTTTAAGATAAAATACATCTTTAGTTTAATCCAATATTTCCAATTAAAATTGAAGATTTCAGAGTTTTTACTTAACCTCATCCATTTTTCATATGAACTTTCTCCCTCCACCCCAATCCAGGTTCTTAATAACATCATGAATGATAGAATACTCCACACTCAATCAATTTATCCTATGATATACAGACAAGAATCTCAGAATAATAACAAAATACTAACACAACCAGAATGGTTACTCCAAACAGCTTAAAGTTTGTTTGATTATTTACTGCATTTCTTTCTTTGATCTTAAGTATATTCCACTATGGATGAACAGGCAATTTACTATTTTTAAAAGTCACATTGAATAGTTCTCTTTGTGTGGCTATACCACCAATTGGGTGTACATTTAGGTTCACTTGCTTCATTTTACTGTTATTTTAAAGGCTTTCTTTTAAAGTCAATTTTGTTTTACAATTTTGTAAAATAGAAACAGAATTATAAAGTCAAATCTTGAAAATAAGGTATATTTAAAAACATATGACTTCTATTGTGTCTCCTCTGTTATATTTCCTTCCTTGCCTTATACTTCTGTGTTTAGTTATTTGATTTATACTCTTTTTTACTCTAAATGGGTTTTTAAAATTTATACTGTATCCTCCCATTGCTTGGATGAATGACATCATACTGCAGAGAATTTTCCCCATCTTGCTTCTCTTGCTTTACAAGACATACTGTGATCACTCTGGCCAGTACACAGGGATCTTCTGCATGCAATATACCACCTGTGAAAACAAAAGACTGCAAACACCACAAGAGTTCCCCAAGAGGGTTTTATCATTGCTCTGTAGCTCCAGAAAGAAATGAAGAAGACTTCTTGTGTAAAGTCTTTCCAAGTTTTTTTCAGCGTATCTTTGAAACAAATTCCTAGACATGAGACTGAATCAAAAGATAATGCTGATAAAATTTTGCTAGATTCTGAAAAATTGTCCTCCATAGAGGCTGTACCAGTTTTCATTGCCAACACAATGTAGGAAAGTACCTGAGAAAATATTTGCAAGTCATACATCAGATAAGGAGCTAACATCCAAAATAAAAAGAAACTCAAACTACTCAATAACAAGAAAACAAATAATCCTATTAAAAAATGGGCAAAGGACTTGGATAGACATTGCTCAAAAGAAGACATACAAATGGACAATAGGTACATGAAAAAAATGCTCAACATCTCTAATCATCAGAGAAATGCAAATTAAAAGAACAGTGAGATATCACCTTACATTTCTTTGAATGGCTATTACCATGAAAGATAAGTGTTGGCGAGGATGTGGCGAAAAGGCAACCCTTATACACTGTTGGTGGGAATGTAAATTAGTAAAGCTATTTTGAAAAACATTATGTATGTTTCTCAAAAAACTAAAAATAGAACTACCATGTGATCTAGCCCACTACTAAGTGTTTATCCAAAGGAACTGAAAGCAGGATGCTGAAGAGATGTCCACACTCCCATGTTTATAACAGCATTATTAACAACTGCCAATATATAGAAACAACCTAAGTGTCCAACAATGAAGGAATGGATTTTTTAAATGTGGTGTATATATACATACACAATGGAATATTATTCAGTCTCTAAAAAAAAAAAAAAAAAAAAACCTCAAATTCTGTCATTTCTTACAACATGGATGAACCTAGAGGACATTATATTAAGTGAAACAAGCCAGGCACAGAGAGGCAAATACACCATGATCTCACTTAGATGTGGAATCTAAAAAAGTTGAACTCATAGAAGTAAAGAGTAGAATGGTGGTTACCAGAGGCTTGGGAGTCACTGGTCAACAGGTTCAAAGTTAGTCAGATAGGAGGAATAAGTCCTGGTGTTCTATTACACAGCAAGGTGACTACAGTTAACAATAATATATGTATATTTCAAAATAGCTAAAAGAGAGGATTTTTAAATGTTCTCACCACAAAACATGATAAACATTTGAGGTGATGAATGTGCTAATTATCCTGATTTGATCATTCCACAATGCATACATGTATCAAAACATCACGTTGTACCCCATAAATATATACAATTATTATCTGTTAGTTAAAAGTAAAATAAAATTTAAAAAGGAAAGTGCCTGTTTTGCCATAATCTGACCTACAGAATGTACTGTCAAACTTTTGGATTTTTGACAATCTCATAAGTGAGAAACAGTATCTCAGTGTAGTTTTAATTCGTATTCCTCCTACTACGTGAAATTGAGTGTCTTCTAATATGGCTAAGAACCATTTTTATTTCATTTTCTGTAAACTGTCCAATTTTCTAGTCCCTTCCTCAACTTTAAATATAGTTGTTGGTCTTCATTTCTTTTCTACCATTAGTAGCTCATTATATAGCCGGGATATATTCCCTCCTTTGGTAATACACATTAAAAATATTTTCCCCACTTTGTCATTTGTCTTTTTGCTTTGCTCTTAGAATCTTTTTCCTTGCAATTAAGAAAAAAAAAGTTTATAGGATTGTTGGGGGAGAAGAAGAAGGGATAAATAGGCAGAGCACAGAGGATTTTTAGGGCAGTGAAAATACTCTGGGGATAAATTTGTCCAAACCCATAGAATGTAAAACACTAAGAGTGAACCCTAATGTAAAGTGTGGACTTCAGGTGAGCATGATGTATCAAGGTAGGTTTATCGATTTTAACAAATATACCACTCTGGTGGGGGATGTTGATAGTGTGGGAGGCTGGTGTGGGGAGGGGGTAAATGGGAAATCTCTGCACCTTCTACTCAGTTTTGCTGTGAACCTAAAACTGCTCTAAAATATGTATGTTAAAGTATCTTATATAAAGTTGTTATGGGTTAAATATGTCCCCCCAAAGTTCATATACTGGAAACTTGACCCCCTTTGTAACAGTGTTAAGAGGGTGGGAAATCCAATTACGGTATTTGAAAGGTGGAGCCTTTAAGAGGTAATCAGATTTTGAGGACTGTGCCCTCTTGAGTGGACTGATCCACTCCTGGAGTAATGAGCATGGTTCTGATGGCTTTAAAGGGAGAGCAAGTGAGAAGGTCAGCTCTCTTGCTCAGCTCATTCTCACCATGTCATATCCGTTGCCATGGGAACCTGTAGAGCGTTCCCACCCAGAGGAAGGCCTTCACCAGATGTGTTCCCTAGACCTGAGACTTCCCAGCCTCCAAAACTGTGAGAAATACATTTCATTTCTTTATAGATTATCCAGTTTCAGATATTCTGCTATAGGTAACAGAAATGGATGAATACAATACTTCTGGATTTTGAGTCTTAATTTGAAATATTTTCCTCATTTTTTGGACTATAGAGGAATTCACCCATGTCTCCCTCTACTAATTGAATGGTTTCATATTCTGTATTTAAAGCTCTGATGCAGCTGGAATTGATCCTGGTGCATCACGTGAGGAATGAATCAAATGTTACCATTTTCCCTACTCTCTGCAGCTGTTCCAACACCACTTATGAGAAAGCATGTCAGCGGGTAAGCACCCTGCTGACCTGAGATGCCTCCATGATCTCATGATAATTTGCATATGTGGTTGAGTCTATTTCCATATTTTCCTGTTAGCTTTATGCATAGGTATTTGCAAAAGGTGCTTTTTTTTCATTATGTGTATTAACTGGTTATTGTATTTATAAACAAAGCTTTTGATTTCTGTGTGTTAAATTTATTTTCTGCTATTTTACAGAATTCTTAATGTTTGTAGAAATTTTTCCACAGGTTTTTTTTGGGGGTGGGTGGGGTTCCAGATATACAGTTACATCATATGCAAATAGAAATTGTGTTAACTTCTACTTTTCAATTCTTCAGCCTCTGTTTTCTCTCGCCTGATTCCATTGACCAATGCCTTCAATATAATATTAAATATTATTAGAGGTAATAGGCATCTTTCTTTAGCTACTAACTTTAATGGGAATAACTGTGTTTCCACATTGAGTAAACTCTGACTGGTGGTTTTTAGGCTACACACACACACACACACACACACACACACACGTGCAGGCATGTTTAAAAGTTATCCAGAAGCCTGTTTCATTGAGTGGTTTTTATCATGGACACATGTTGACTTTCATACAATTTTTCTCTTAAGATCTATTAATATGATAAATTCTATTAATGGACTTCCTAATATTGAACCTCACTCATATTTCTGTAATAAGTCCCTCTTAATGATTCATTGGAATTTCTTTTTATGTGTTTTTGATTCAGTTTGCTAATTTTTATTTAATATTCTTATACTGATATCAATGAATTAGATTGATCTATGATTTTAATTTTTATGTGCAAAATTTGTCAGTTTTTATAGTCAAAACAAAATTAGAAGTTCCTCTTCCTTTTCAGTGTTCTGCAATAACCCAAGTAGCATAGGGTCATCTGATATTTGAAGGTTTGGTAGATTTCCCCTGTGAATTAAACTGTTTCTTTTGGAGGGAGCTCTTTTATTACTTTTCCCATTTTCTTTTCCTACAGGAATTGCTCTGTTTAGACTTTTTATCTTTATAAGTTTCAATTTTGTTATATTTTCTTAGAGATTTATCCATTTTATCTCAGTTTTCAAATTTATTTGGATGGACTTAAATAATAAAAGAAATGCTTCCCATGGGGCTTAAATCCCCTTTATGTCTAAATGAGGAAAATAAATGCCACTCTCCGAGTTCCCATGATGACAATGACTGTGCTAAGTGCTTCAAGGTGAACACTCTCATACATATATCAAATCCATGGGGCAAGTAGCTTTTATCCATTTTACTGAAGCCCAGAGAGCTCAGTGGCAGAGTTATGATGCCCACATAGAGCCATTTTGATTCTAAGGTAACCATTCTTCCATGGCACAACAACGTCCCTTTACAATAAAACATGGTGTCTTCAAAAGTTCTCAGGTCAAAACATCTGGTGCCTTTGAAATGAATTATGTGCATAGATGCACGATCAGAGGCAGAACATTTTCTAAGCTGACACTCAATTATACTTTTTCATGATTTTCTCTGACTATGGAAAGATGGAAGAAAAACCTCTCCTAAAATTTATATCTTCAGGAATAGTAGTAAGTGTAGGATCTATGGAGGTTTTCTCTTGTGTGCACAGAAATGACATATTAATCAATGGCATAGCAAACTTTTCAAGGTTCGTAATACCAGAGCAGGTATACAGCTGTCATCACTGTCATGGGCTCATGATCCTAAAAGAGTTACAGACTGCTCTTTCCATGCCATGTCCTGCACCTTGAACTCACATAGACTCAACAATTTTTAAAAAATCCACAAGGAATAATAATCACTAATTTTGAAAATAAGACTTGTAACATAAAAGCAAACTGTTTAAGGTCATGAAATGTGGCGACACTGATTCTAACTTATGGAGAACTACAATCTTGCAGCCATGTCATGTGATGTGTCCATGTGCTGGAATGATCACCTTCCAAGGGAACCTGGATGTCAGAAGCGTTAACTTACCCTTGAAAATCTGCAGCAGAGCTTCCCTGCTCAATCCTAAACCTCTAGCACCAGGATGCTTGCAAGACTCCCTTACACTGAAAGATTTATGTTTTTATTTTCCAGGCTCACAAATCCAGCTGTCAAACTGGCATAAAAATATGTGTCTGAATCAGATCAATGTGCCATTAACCAAGGTTTTAAAAGATCCAAACAACTCAATAACCACTAATCAGGTTTATACTTTTACTATTGATTCCAATCATTTTATTTGGCTCTTCTCAGTAAAGCCACCTTCCCTACAAGGAAAAAATAGCCTAATGGGTCAGGCTCTTTTCACTGCCTCCCGCAGTCATCGTGACAGGAGGGGAACATCTTGAGCACTGGGCTACTGCCCCCGACCCACTTACCTCCTTTCCTCTGTCAGTGAGGGCCACCCTGGAGGTCAGGGTTCCTATTTTATTTGTCTTGACATCACCACAAGCTGGAATATACCAGATGCTAAATAAATATGCCTAGCAAATGTACAAAGTGAAAATGAACACACGAAACCCAACTTCCTACTCCACTGTGATGGGCAGACATGAGAATAACCACGCTTCAAGTCAGCTTGAAATAAATACTATGACACTGTTTACAAGCAAATCTGTGAGAATATGAGAAAGGAGCAATTCCTTCTGCCTGGCCCCGTGAAGAAGGCAGAAGGTGAAATGAGTTTCCAAGGAGGACTTAGTAAGGATGAAAAGAGGACACTGCAGGCTGCTGAGGGACAGTAGCAAAGGCTGAGGGCACAGCACCCTGCGTGTCTGGGATAGCCGGTGGCAATCAAGGCTGTGGGGAAGGTTAGGGCCACCCCATGGGCTGCCAGGTCACCAACTTGACTGAACCACGAGGCCAGTGGGAAGCCACAGAGTTTCCAATAAAAGATCTGATGGGAGTGACATGTGCTTCAGGAAAACACATGAAGGTACAAAAGCATGGTAACAGCAGGGCAAAAGGGGCATCCAGAGCGCAGACAGAAGCGGGAAGGACTCGCTCTTAGGTTTGCCCACCCTACACCTTTCACCAACCACTGACAGCATCTCGGTTCACTAGGGAGCAGCAGAGATCCTGGATCCCAGAGAAGACACACAGCATTCCTAGCACCTGGGATGCATCATAATTGGTCACAGTACAAGTAATCTCATTGTCCTCAACCTGTGATTTGCCAGTTGCGATGGGGCCACGCTGGGCCATTCAGACTAGCTGACAGAAACACAAGGTAGCTGGGTCCCTGATAGACAGGGACAGGCTTAATTGGAATAGCCCTTTCCACACTGCCTTTCCCTCTTCTTTCTGCCTTAAGCAAGGAAATAGTATCTGCAAATACACTCACCATCTCGAGGCCATGAAGTATAAAGTAAGAGGACAAAATCCAACAAATGGATGGAGTTAAAAACCACCTCTGATGTGTTATTGAACATTTGCCCCAGCCCTAGAAAGCCCACTTCTAAACTTCTTATTACATTTCTTTTTATTAATTAATTAATTATTTTCTTTCTTTCTTTCCCTTTTTGTCTTTTTTTTTCGTGACCAGTAATGGGATCGCAACCCTCGGTGTCGCGCCCACATCGCGCTCACGCTCAACCAGTGAGCAGACCGGTCTCTACATAGGATCCAAACCCTCGGCGGGAGCGCCGCTGCGCTCCCACGTGCCGCACTCTACCGAGTGCACCACCAGGCCGGCCCTAAATTTCTTATTTAAACACCAATTTGTATAAACAAATAAAGTCAAACGTTTGGTTACTTGTAGTTGAACTTCTTTCTAATTGGTAGACTAAGGTAGAATGATCGGATGTCAAAATCAGAAAAGAAGCAACATGACAGATAATCTAAGGAGAATGCCATTTATAAACATGCATGTAAAACTTAAAGTAGAAGATCAGCAAACAAACCCAAATAGTAGAAAAAGACATAAAATGACAAAGGAAGACCTAGAGCTGCTGCAACTCCCTTGGGTCCTTGATCATGGAAGTTATTAAGGCAGAAGGAGGTGAGTCCATGGGATTTTCTAGAGATGCTGTAAACATGCCTGGAATGCCTCATCCCAGGCTCACATTAGGGAGAAATAAATTCCTCTCTTATTAAATGCTCTATAATGTCTTCCCTCTGTTACTAACAGCCAAACATAATTCTAATGCAAATATATTAACAAATTCAAGGAGAGAAAACCATGTGATTGTCTCAAAAGATGCCAAAAAGTCCACATTCATTCATTACACCAACTCAAAACAAACCAGGAATAGAAGAAACCTTTCTTTACAGGATATTGATCCCAACTTATAGGAATTATCAGACCTAATAATGGAAACATTAGAAGCACTTCCATTCAAGTTCAGAACAAGGCCATTACTAAATGTTAAAACAAATGAGAAAATTTTAGATGGCTGGAAAAAGATCAACATAGGAAAAATCAATCTTTTTACTACATACCAACATAAGCCAATTAAGCATTTTAAAAGTAAACAAACAAAAAGGTTCATTTCATAATAGCCAACACCAAAAAAAGAAAAATCCTATAAATTATCTAAGGATAATACTACAAAAATGAGAGAAACCATTATTTTTTCTTTTGCAGAAAATACTAAATCTTTATTGAGGAATAGAAAGAGAACTTAAATAGAAGAATGGGAAGATTATGTTTTTAAGATGCCAATTCTTGTCATATTTTTAATAAATTGAATGCAATTATCACAGAATTGTTAATGGAAGTTGAGAAACAGGTTCTAAAACTTAGAAGAATACATAAGCAAGAAATTCCAAGACGATTTTGATACAGCACAAAGTAAATTCAGAAGTTTGTCCCTGCACACTCACACATAAAAGTAGTGTCGTTAATGGTGGGGTTTAGGGGCAAGAAGAGATGAACAGACCGAGGGAAGAGAACAGGAAATGTAGAAATGTGTGTGTGCATGTGTGTGTGCGTGTGTGTGAGAGACAGAATTTTGTATGTGACTGTGGCAGCTGCCCTAAATTTCCTATGCAGTGCCCAGATCGCTTCTGCTTTGTCAACAGACATCTGTTTCTGTCCATGGCTGCAATGTACTCAGCCTCATGTACTAAGGCATGACTGGTCTAAGTGGATCCAGACAAATCTGATCTCTGCTTTACCAGCTTTTGTTGCAGCTAAAAGTATCAAGGTGACCAGTTTCTCCCCCTCCATGAACCCCCAAAACGCATGAGGAAATCTGCTAGGCTACATTTTTTTGCTTTCCTAATAAAAGGAGCATGCATGGACGGGATCCTCCCATCCCCCACCTTGAAGTGACATAAGAGGAGAGGTTGTAACGACCAGTGGCCACAAGGGAAAGTCAAGAGAACTTCAGAGATGCTGCCCCGACATCACTGAACACCCCTTAATGCCAGCGCTGACTCCAGACATCTTCAGGGAGGTCCCTGCTGGCCAGCCCCCCATCACTTGAGGCTGAGCACATCGCTCACTGACAGAATGATACAGGTGGGGAATCCCATATTAGTGGGAATCCCATGGGGAAAGGACGGTATTATAAAGTAAGTTGGCAATCCACTTGGAAAAAAAAGACATCTATATTCCCTACATGATATCACTGACCAACAAATCCCACAGCAATTAAACATACATGGATAAGAGATAAAATTGTAAGTGTGCCAGAGAAAAGTGTAGGTGACTGTTTATGACTCCAAGGTAGGAAAGTGTGCAGCACACCCTGCCTGATGCTGACCGCAGCCCTGCCCTTCACATTTCTGGATCACATTGCCTCCCATGCAGTTAGGTACGCCACAAGACTAAGTTCCATGTCAACAGAATGTGACGTGGAAGTGATGTGGTGGGGCCATTTCCAGACCTGGCCCCAAACCTCCCACTGGACCCCCACTTGTCTCTTGTCTCTCATTTGCTAGTTCACGATAGAGAATTTGGTGGAGGATCTGGGGCCCCAGGGAACACGGAGCCACCAGATGGAAGAAATGTGGGTCCCTAAATGAGTGTGTGAAATGGAGCTCTCCTTGCTGGCCACACTGGGCTGACACATGGCAAGAAATAAAGCCATGTTCTACGAAGGTGCCAAGATTTGGAGGGATGTTTGTTTCAACATTTATCTAGCCCTGACTAATACATAATGTCTTCTTAAGAAATAAAGAGCAAGAGCCCATCGAAGAAAAATTTGATAAAACTGATAATAGCAAAAAACAAAGACAATAAACAAACTTCTAAATAACAAAAAATACCATAATGGTTTTAAGGTTATATAACAGAACAGGAGATTTTGGAAAATATAGACTAAACAAGGGTTTGGCATTTAGAATATATGATGGACACTCCCAAATAAATAGGATAAAGACATATGGACCAATAAAAAAAGCAGCATATTATATAAATGTACAATTGAAAGGAAACTCAAGTGACCAATCCACAAATGAAAAGAGAATCATTAGTAATGATGAGAGAAATACAAATTAAACTACAAGATAATCATTAACTACACTCACCCCACCTCATCCATACGATTGACCAAAAAAAAAAAAAAAAAAAAATCTGAAAACATCAAGCTCTGGTGAAGTGATATAGGTATTTTTTAACACTGCTAGTGGGAGTATTTGGGGCTAGTGGTGGTCAGTTTAGGGCATTTTTTCAGTATTTAAAGTTTTTTTAATGTTCATATCCTGTAACTCTACAACCCTCCCTCTCAATATCTTCTCTACAGCAACCCAGCTCATGTGCACAAAGAGCGTGTCTAAGGCTGTTCCTTGCAGTACAGATGGAAAAACATAAACAAGATTGTTTAAATGGAGAATGGCTAGATCGAGGATGCTACATCCAGTGTATGAACTGTACCAAAGGTGTCCACATGAGAATTTCTTCAAGGCACATGAGAGTATTCATCTGTTAAAGTGTGATTAAACAACATGAAAAGGAGAAAGATCCTGTGTGTAGAAGAATGTCTGGATGCCTCTCCGACTGTGGGCTATGGAGGATGGAGCAGGGGTCTCACTTCTACTTCATGGCACCCCCAGCTCTTTGCCCTGTGCCCAGATTAGAAACCACACTTTAAGCATCATTTTCCACTGAAGGTACTAAATGAGATTAACAAGAAAGGACAGGGGCCTGGGCTGCAGTGTGGAAGCAAAGTGAACAAGTGAAGAACAGAAAGAATCGTCTGGGTCGGCAAGTGATGGAGGCTGCAGAGCCACAGGAGACGGCTGGCGCCACCCTGGAGAAAGGGAGAGCGGGTTCTGAGTTGCGGCTCTGCCCTGTCTTCAAGGTGGTCGCTGCGAAGCCACTAACCCCCTGCGAATCTGTTTTCTCATCTGTTCATGGGGAAGATACCACATCTTTCTTAGAATTTTTTAAAGCTTAAATAAAAATATTGTATCTAACATCCACCCATCTATCTGCCTGCCTACCTATCATCTGTCTCCTATCTATATTCTCTCTCTCTCTTTTTTCTTTCTACCTACCTACATGCCTGCTTACCTGTCTATTGATCTATTTCTTTTTCTGTCTGGCTGTCTATCTGACTATATGTCTATCTACCCACCTGTCTAAATATCTGTCTGTCCTTCTCACTGTCAATCTGCCTTCCTCTTTCCTGATTTTTTGTCTGTGGCTGTCTGTCTCTCTTTCTATTTGTCACGTGTATGTCTTACTACTATCTATGTAGATGTCCAACATGTTTCTCTCTCTGTTTCTGTCATTTTGTCTATTTCCGTCTGTCTCCATCCATCCATCCATCCATCTGGGTGTCTATGTGTCTATTTGTCAGTGTGTCAATATGTCTCTGTACTGTCTATCTGTCTATCTGACTGTCTTTCTGTCCTAGTAACTCTTTGTCCGTCTGTCTGTCCATATGTGGGTCTCTACGTCTATGTGTTTTTCAACCTGACGTTTTTGTCTGTATATGTTCTGAATGAACTGTCTATATGCCTATCAAGGTATCCATCTGATTGTCTTCCTTTTCTCTGCCTATCCACTATGTCTCTGTCTGAATCTGAAGGTCTGTCTATCTACCTCCCTTCCTTCTTTACCTTCTCCCTCTATACCTTTCTTTACGTCTACCTGTTTCACTGTCTAAAGACTGTCTCTTTACCAATCTAATTTCTATAAATCAGTCTAATTGTCTATCATTGACCTGTCATAGTGACTGACACAGAGCACAGCCTCCATAATGCTTAGTTTATTTTCTCCCTTTTCATTCCCTTCACTCCTTTACTTCTCCAGGCCGATAATCAACTGCTCCTACCTGAACCCTTGCTCTGTGAATTCCAAATTAGGATGGCCTCTGCTTTCTAAGAGTATTCAGGCTGGTGGCCGAAAAAATCAAATCAATGAAGCAGTTATGCCACATGGCGCCTCGTGCTGTGAGGAAGCATGGGGGGCACCCACCCTCGGCAGGGGTGGAAGAGAGCAAGTGCGGCTCCGGGGAAGGGCTGGCTCCTCTGCAAACCTCAGCAGGACTGCAAATTCTGCAAATAAAGAAGTGGACGGCCGGGTCCCATGTGAGCATGGGGGTGTGGGGGGCAGTTACGGACAGCAGCCGCAGAGCCAGCAAGGTGAGGGAATGGCGTGTACAGACTTGGAGAACACAAAGCAAGGATGCGTTCCAGAAATTAGGACTGTAAGGAGTTTACAAAATTCAGACAAAGGAGACCAAAGATGACCTAAATAAATGTATCCTTGTACCATTCTCATGGACTGTAAGGTATAATACTGGTAAGATGTCAATTACCCTCATAATGATCTATGAATTCTGTGCAATCCCCATCGACATTCCAGCAGGATTCTCTGCGGACATATACAAGCTGATCCTAAAATTTATATGGAAAGATAAAGGAGCTAGATTAGCCAACAAAATATGGAAAAAGAAAAAAGCTGTAGGACTCACACTACCCAATTTTAAAAAGCATTATAAATCTACAGTGGTCAAGACAGTATAGTATTCGTTGAAAGGATGATATTTATCAGAGACAGAAGACAGAAAACTGATTTTTGACAAAGGTACAAAGGCAATCTAATGGAGAAAGAACACACTTTTAACAAATGGTCTGGCACAAACGGACATCCATATGAAAAATGAAATAAAATAATCTCAACGTACACCTCACACCACATATACGAATTAATTCTAAATGGATCATAGACCATGTATGTGCACATGTGTGTTAAGGTGTCCATGTGTGAGCATGTGCATGTATGTGCTTGTGTGTGTGTGTGCCTCTGTTTGTGTGCGTGTCCATGTAAGTTTGTGCATGTGTTCAACAGCGTGTGTATATGAGTTTCTGTGTGTCAGTGTATAAGTATTTGCACATGTTCACATTGGGTGCGGATGAACAGGCATGTATGTGTTCATGTGTGTGTGTCAGTGTATGTGCACATTTGCATAAATGTGTATGGCTGTGTGCATGTGTTAAGTAGAGAGGTTAGGAAAGGTGTCTGAGGGACATTTGGATAGAAGTTCTAGGGGCTGCATGTTTACACTTGGAAGTTTCCAGTCTACATACGGTAGGTGGAACCACGGGAGTAGATGCAGTAGCTCTTTTCCATTTAAAAAAAAAAAAACTATTTAAATTTCATAAGCACAGGAGAATTTCAGCTTCTGGGCTTTTTAATAGGCCCATATTAGTTAAAAATTTACACATCACTGACTGGTAAAATTCAGTGTTTTATCTAAGTGTCTATCTCTCCAAATAGAACAAACCAAGTAAATAAAGGAATAAACAAAAAGAAAAGATGCATCCATCAAAATCCATAATCCTGGCTGGCTTTGGACATTTTAAATATATAACATTGAGATAGATGGATTTTTAAGAACCTACCAGGTTTCTATAACATGCTGGCAACTTTATGACATAATAAGTCAATCTACTAACTGTTTTCTTCTTTAGTTAGTTGGATTTCCACTTTTAGTCACTAGAAACACTTGTGCAAACATAAAGCCACACAGCCACTCCAATAAACCTGGGGACAATGTACTTCTCATCACTGGTTCTCACTGCCTTACCTTTGGGGCAAGGGGAGTGGTCCCTACTCTAACGCGGCTGCGATGGTGATCACATGTCACAGTGTGTGGCACACAGTGAGCGCCAGAAAAGGGTAGGTGTGATTATTGTTGTTGTCACTAATTCCTATGAATTTATTTGCAAATATATTCTTAAACTAATAACTTTGGAAACCCAATAAAACCTCTGGTGTTCTGTTCCTTAAGATTTGTTTTTGGGCCGGCCCGGTGGCGCACTGCTACAGTGCGCCGCTTGGGAGCGTGGCGGCGCTCCCGCCGAGGGTTCGGATCCCACATACAGACCGGTTCCCGCTCACTGGCTGAGCGAGGTGCGGGCACAGCACCGAGGTTTGCGATCCTGTTGCCGGTCCCGGTCTGGTACGGGCGTGACACTGAGGGTTGCGATCCATTGCCGGACACAAAAAAAGACAAAAAAAAAAAAGATTTGTTTTTGGTAACTTTTGCATCATATCAAAAGAACTTAAAATTTTTAAATGGTTGTTTCTGTATTGAAACTGATGAATATAAAGTCCAAGTTTACAGGATCAGCTGTTTCAGTCAAGAAAGAAACTGCATGTGTAGGCAGAAAATTTATTTGTCCACACTCCCCTGAGGAAAGAATGGTAAAACCAATTTCACTCAAACACTGAGCATTGGCTCAAGACCAAATAAGAAGCACTGCAGCTCTGGAGGAAATAGTTACAGTGAGTCTCAAGCAATTGATCTGAATAAAGAAAACTCTTTTGCTATTGGCCAATGATGGAGATTTTCTTTCTGAACTGCCCAGTGTCCCCACAAATAAGCTGCCTCTGATTTCAAGCTTCTATAATCAATGGTCAAGGATGCAATCATAGCTTCAGAGAAGGGGAACCCAAATAGAGCAGGAATTAAGAAAGGAAGATGAATAAAGTAAAACATGGGGGTGGGGGAGAGAGAAGGAGGAGTAGGAAGGTGGGAGAAGCAGAGAAAGGTGAAAGAGAGCACTGTTGAGAAATACGCATCCAAGTACAATCATAACTATAAATTTCATGGATGTCATATTAGTCATGTATTCCTACAAAACAAGTTACCCCCATATTCAGGGACTTAACACAATACATATTTATAAACTCATGGTTTCTGTGGGGCAGGTATTGAGTGCAGCTTAGTGGGGTATCTGGCTCAGGGTCTCTCACAGGGCTGCAACCATAATGTTGCTGGGGCTGCAGCCTCATCTAAAGGCTCCACTGGGGAAGTATCCTTTTCCAAGCTCACTTGTGATCACCAGCAGGAATGTTTTTTCAGGGTTGTTGAACTAAGAGTCTCAGGTCCTTGCCACATAGGTGAGATCACAAAATGACAGCTTGCTTCATCACAGGAAGCATATGAGAAGAGCCAGAGAGTATGAGCAAGAAGAAAATCATAGACTTTGTGACCTGGTCATGGAAGTGGCAGCCACCAGTTCTGCTGAATTCTGTTCATCAGAGCAGGTCACTAGGTCCAGCCCATACACAAGGGCTGGGGACAACACAGGATGGGATGTGAGGAGGCAAGAGTTGTTGGGAGCCATGTCAGAAGCTGCTTACCACAGATACCCTTAGAGTACCTGCACAGGCTTAAGCCCAGAGTGCAGGCCAAAAGCAACACCTTCAGATGGCACCACGTGGTCACTCATAATTTGTTAGCCACCTTATTGCAGCTAATTGTTACAGAAAAAATTATCCCAAACTTGAAAAAGGGAAAAATTATGATTTCTTGAAATTTTGATATCCTGATAGAAAATTGACTAATAAGTCTGATTGATCCTATTCTAAAACTGTTGACAAGTGATGTAAACATTTATCTAGTAATTCACAGATGGTTTGTAGCCCTGTAAGGTTAGTTAGCCTGCAGAAATGGGTAACATGATTTTTACTGCCTAGTAAAAATGTTAACCCCATATTTGGCATTGTTTTTATTTCTCTGTGGAGAGTTAGGTTAACTTAGTATCTTATTACTATATTTCCTTCCCAACTGGCTTTATAAATCACAGTTATTCAAATGCTCATGGAGCCAGACTATTTGTCTTCTTGCTGGTTCCCTTGTTAATGAGTTAAATAACACTTTGGCATATGCAAACAGATGATTCTGTGTAAGGACTGAGCTTCTGTATGCTATAGGATGCCCAAAATGTACAGAGGGGATTTGGCAAAGTGCTGAACAATGATCCCAATTGTGGAGTATGTATAAAGCAAATGTACTTCACAGGGCCTAGTTTTCCAAAGCCCTGCAGTTTCAAATATTGACCTTGCAAAGGACAGGAAATTTTCCCCAGGCTATATAGTCTCTGTTGTAAGATAAAGAATTGTAACACAGCAAGGTTGCTGGCTCAAAGACAGACAGGTTACTGATTGATATATAAAGATACTGGGAAATTGCTGTAAGAAGAGAATGTTTGCTAAGATCAAGCTTTTGTTGGTGGATCAACTTACCTACTTGAAAATTGCATTATGGAATGCCTATTGTTAAACTTGTTAAACTGTACTTAGCAAAAACCCCACCTATGTTCTCTTCCTGTAACTTCCTGGTCTGGAGAATAAATGTGGGAAGAGAACCCCAAATCAGGGTTAATTTCCCAAATGGAAAGAATGCCTCACTCTTGAGGGTTCTGGGAAATTAACCCGTTTTTGGGGCTTCTCACTGCTCAGAGAGATGGGCTTTGAGTAATCTTTGGCAGCTCCGTCACCCAGGGGAAAAGGGTTGACAAATCCATGGGAGGCAAGGCAACACCAATAGAAACTGGTCTTAAGTTGGGAGTTGATTGTTTAAAAGCTTCCCATACTCACGTCCCCTTGAAAAACTTAACATGCTGCCAGGGGTGTTTTGGACTCAAGAGCAAGGTTCCTGGCCTTATCTTAACTGGCTGACCCCCATTCACACATTCATGGTGGTACAATGTCCACCTGGACAGCAGGCCCTCTCATCCCAGAAGACAGAAGAGCTGCCTTCAGGGTGTGTGCAAGCCTCGTGGGAATTCACGCTCATGCTGTCTTGCTGGGCACTGAGCCTTTTTTCCATAGCTTGGCGCTAGGGCTTTGAGGAGCAGGTCCCAAAGGTGCATCCTGGTTCTGAGGGCTTCCTGCCTGGAGAGGCCAGAGAACCCATGCTGTGGAGCACACACAACCACAGCTCCCCAGAGGAAGCCACACACAGAAGATGCAGCCACAGAGCAGCCAACGTGTTGACTCCAGGAAAGAAGGATCCAGAAGGTGGGGATTATACACTTCAGAGTACACTCATCAGACATGAAATGCTCTTTCTGAACTGTCCTGGAGACCCTTGGTCCATGCAGATTCTTGGAAGGCCATTTACAAAGAGACAAAGGACATAACCGCATCCTGGAAGATCTGTGGTTCCAAGGGAAGCTGTAGGGGTAGGAGACTAGGGTCCGATGGGAGTGAGCTCAAAGCAGAGCAGCAGGGATGTGACAATGGGCTGTCCACCCAGGCACTGCTTCTGGCCCACTGACCTTGGTGAGGGATGGAGCTAGGCCTGAGCAGGGAGAGCCTGGGCAGTGGTCAGCACCCAGCAGGGAGAGCCCAGAGAGGGGGTCACCCACTAAGCTGGCAGAGCCCAGGGCAGAAGTCAGCACTGAGCAGGGACAGCCTGGGCCGAGGTCATCCACTGAGCTGTTAGAGCCTAGAGTAGGGGTCAGCACAGTACATGCCTGCCTTATAATGCCCCAGGTAGGAAACCTCCAGGCTCCATGCATAGCAGCAAGCTAATGATGCCTCATTCCTGGTCTCTTCAGAAGCCCCTCTGTCATCCATCTCATAAAGAGATGCTTTTCTGTTGTAGTTTACTTTCTATGTAATAATGTTGTTTTAATCAATTGTGCTCTAATGATAAACCATAAATGGTAATGATAATTCAATCCATAAGAAATGTCTTTATCATATATAAGTATTTGTATAAGTCTATATACAAACACATACATGTGGAGAAATATGGTAGAATGATCAATAAATGATTTCGAGCAGAAAATTATGTTAAAGTTCTGTGGCAGACATTGAATAGAAATGCAAATTCAAGGAGAAAACAAAAGGGTGTAAACTTTTAAGGTGAGAAAGAACCTGCCCACATATTTTGAATAAAATGAAGGTAAGTATATTCTCCTGTGTATATTTTTAAAAAGTGATAGAACTGCTATTTTAAAGTGTCATTATTTACAATATGCTAGAAATGACATCTTTGTGTCTATCTGAATTTATGATGTAGAAGTTAGATGATTGCTTAGATGTGCAATGGGAGCTCAGGACCCCTAGACTAGCTTAGGGAGCAAATGGGGTCACATGGGCCTTATCCTTGGAGCATCAGAATAAAACTTCCAAGCACAGCCAACTGCTCCTGCAGTCCCCGGAGCTCTCCTGGGCCAGGAGAAGAGCCTCTCATCAGAAGCAAAAGGCCAGGACAGGGCCTGAGAGCTGAGGAAGGACAGCTCTAGGGGAAGCTCAGATGGGGCCAGGTTGTCAACTAGCCCTGTCTACCCCACTGAGCGGTCAGGGTACAGGGCCACAGGCTTAAAGGGAAGTGTCATTCCTCAGTGAGTCTGAAGTGCCTGATACAATGTCAGCACACAGGAGGCCCTCAATCAGCACAATGGCTCTTAATTCTGGGCACCCTCCACAAGAAGACCATGAAAAGCAGACCAGAAACAATGAATCACAGCTCTGCAGGCCTGCTCCAGTGACACAGCCCTGCCCACTGTGAAATGATGCAAGATCAGAGCTGTGCTGGAGCCTTGCCACACGCTGCTCCTCCTAAGGGCTGCGCCAATGTGGCGGCGGGCAGAGGGGAGGGAGCTGGAATTGACCGAGCACTCATGAGCCTCGTACTTATGACAGCTGCGTTACCATTAGGATTTCTAGTGCTCTCAGCAGCTGTCACAGTCCGACTACTCTTCACTTGACTACTCTTCACACCTGAGCACTATGTGCCAGGCACTCCCATCACCATCCACATTTCAGGGACGAGGAAATTGAGGCACAGAGAGCTGATCCACCTGCCTGCACATTTAACCCCCTAGCCAGCCCTCGTGTAACCGGGAGTTGAGCTGAGCAGTCTCTCCACAGAAACCACTTCTGCGCCACCAGTGGCCTGCCAGGTGGGCTGAAAGTCTCAGCCCCCATCCTCTGGCAAGGAAGCTCAGGATGCTTGCGGAGGTGACTTGGCTGCCACAGGGCCAAGTGGAGACTGCCACTTGCCCTCCCCCATCTGTAGCCACCCCTGCTTAAGGTAGCATGTATTCAAACGTTTTTGTTTCAAATAGTTAAAGAAAATGTCATGGCATCCCAACAGACAGTCCTGTCACACTCTACCCATGACAACTGTGCACTCCGAGGGTCAGGAAAGGGGTCTCCTATGGTGCTAAATGGACAAAAACAGGAGGGAGTTCAGAGGAGGGAGGCCAAACACGTGGCCTCCTCAGGCACTAAGCGTCCAGGACCTCAGGGACACACCATCCCAATACCACACCAGGAAGCTGACCCAATGGGAACCACTGCCCCCACTGGGTGGATGGGAAACCGAGGCCCCACCCAGCTAAAAAGCAGTAAGTGAGCATCTGATCCTGGGACACAGAACACGAAGAGACTATAGGCTAAACTGTCCCTCACACAGTTTGAAGGACATGCCTGTCACGTCCAGCCACTCTCCATCCCCCACGCTGCCCTGTAGTTCGCCACCAGCAAGCAGAGCCTGATCCTCCGGTAGACCTCAGGCCTTCTCCTTGCCTCCAGGGCTGCTCTGGGACCCCACAGGTGATCCCTGTCCTTCCTGGGGAGGCCAAAGCTCCCTGTGTGTGTGCTCAAAAGGCACAGACACAGTGCCCTGATCACACCTGCCCTAGAGAAATATGAGCTCCTGGGATTGGACGCAGCCCTCAAGGCAGCAGCTACAGGACATGACTGGGCAGAGCAAGGGAAGGGAACAGGAAGGGGGAGACATGGGAGCCTGGCCCACAGCTGCCGAGGAGGACGGCCTCTGCTCCCAGTGTGGCCTGGGACCTGCAAGTCCCTGGGGTGGGAGCTTCTCTCCAGGGGATTTTTCTTTGGCCTCTAGCAGCCTCTATTCTCCAGCACACAGGTTGGGAGCATGATTCTCACTCAAGACCAGAAAACTCAGTTTCCAAGTGGACAGAAATTCCACGGGATGCACTTTGGGAAACAAAAAAGGCAGTTGTCATATTTCCACACTCACATTCAAATGAAAACCAAGTGATCTCTTCAGTGCTTATGCAGACCCAGGGATGTGATTTCAACCTTGCTTCACTCATCCCATAAACTATTACGTTGTGCCTGCACCTGGACAACACAGAAGGCATGGTCCCATCCCCAAGGAGAGCGTCAAGGGACAAGGAAACAGCAGAGGTCCCCTGGCACCCAAACAGCTGATAGGAAGGAGCAGAAGGAGGTGTGGAGAGAATGGTCGAGAGACCCCCAGGCATCACCTCTGGGACAGCAGGTTCCATCGTTTGTCCTGGCTAACCACATGCTGGCTGAGTTGGAATCACTTCAGAAAGCAAGAGGACAGGTGGCACCCACGGGGCCATCCCCCCAGCTCAGCCCAGCAAGCAGCAGACCAGAGGCAGGCCAGAGGCAGGGTGCGTGGGGCTGGCAGGTGTGCTCTGGGAACATTCATCCTCATCTGCTTCTAAGAGCTGCAAGGAAGAAACGAGGCAAGTACACTTTCCAGAGCGAGCATTTTAAGATACTAACATGTTCTCCAAGAGCACTCTCTCCCCCGCTTTTTTTTATAGACTCAGTCTAATCCACATTTGTGTGTAGCTTCTAAACTAACCTGTGTTTTCACAAGCTGTCTTCCTAGTAACATTTTCAAAACATTCTCCAGGAAGATTCATTCCATGGCAATAGAATGCAAATAAAATCATAGGGACCTGATCTAAACAAAAAAATCCAATAATCTTCAAACAGACAGTCTAATTGGTTACCGGTGACTGAAAGGCTAAACTGACAGCAGACCAGGGGGACCTGGCACCATGATGGGAAGGAGGTGGGGTGACCAAGAGGATTAGAAATACCAGCATTCTCTGACGAACCAATTTTGCTTCTCTACGCAACCTTCTAACTGCAGGACTTAAATGTGACCACCTACGTCATGGGAACCTCTGCCTGTCATTTAGTTTATCAGCATTGTTGCCAAAGGTCTCATAAAAGACCTCAGGAGTAAAGTAGCATCCTGGTGGCTCTCAGCTGGTCCTCCCTGCGTCTGATTATTATTATTATTATTAACACCTAACACTTAGTAAGCGCCAACCACAGGCTCCTGCACCAGATGTTCCAGCAACGGTCACTCTTAATTAGTCTCCTAATTTTAACAATAAGGACTTTGAGGGTTGGTGAGGCAAAGTGTTTGCTTGAGGACATCTGGTTAGTATGTGACAGAGACAAGACGCATATGTAGAGGGTCTAACCTCGGACTCCTTCCTCTTGACCTCGTCAGTACACCTTCATGCAATGTGGAATACATTTCATGATTCTTTCTCAATGGACTTCCGGGGGTGGATAATGCTGTATCCAGGCTTCAGACTGGTAATTTCCAGTTAATCTGCTTTTAGAACCAGTGAAGCTGATGCACCTGCCCCTCTGGCTCTGTCACTAGCACCCCATGGACACAGGACTTACTTTTCAGATGCCGCGATTTTCCAGAGTGTGCGGCAGTCAGGCATCCGGGTCAACACGGTACTGACCCTGCTAGAAGTGGACCACTTTTGCCCCCATGGAAGGTACGAGACCCACAGCCCCTGAGAACCCTGGAATAGACAACAAGAATAAAAGAGAATGTTCACATTTCATGAAGAGTGAAAATTTAAAGTTTCAATTTTAAGAATTAATTTTTCATATTTTTAAAATTAATATTTCAAATTTTAAAATGATTCTAAATATTCAATATGCACTCAAAATGGTCTGGAATAGTAAATCTCATGCTCCTGAATTCTGCTCCCAACACATGATCCCACCCTTTAATTTTTTAATGCATGCTGGCATCAGGAAGTAGATGAGGATAGATGGGAAAAATCTCCTCTATGCAGATATAACAGAAATGGCTGTGAGAAGCTGTTGTTCCTGGGGAGGTGGACCTTGCTTGCCAGAGGGGCTCACAAACCAAACACTGACTTCTGAGATTCTGGGAAGCCCTCAGGCGGTGTGGTCTTTGGGGAATCTTGAAGTCAGGAGACTGTTCAGAATTGCCAGGTGGAGCATGATGCACCCCCCTGCAGGCAGGGTGTGGTCCGTGGGGAATCCCAGAGGTCAGGGTGATGACCACAACCCGATCCTGGCAAGGTGCACCATGCTCCACACGGTGTATTATGAACAGCCTCTGACTTGAGATCCACTCCAGACTGCTGATCTGCAATGTGGGGTCTTCTGCAGGTGTCAGAATGCTCTGCATGCTCAAAAGCTGTGGCAGAGGAGGGAAGGGAGTTGGGTGACATCTGTGCAGCTCGCTCAGGCTCCACCTCGCCCACGCGGGGCACAGAAACCCTTAGTGTTAGCTGTCTCGTGATGACACCGAGGCTCCCCCAGCTCTGAGGATCAACCTGCGTCTCTGGAGCACACCTGTGGGGCTGTGTGCCCCAAGGCCATGGAAGGCACTTCCTGTCTTCCAGGTCCTGCGTGGCCCAGCTGGTTTCCCCTTGGATCTCACGTACCCAGACAAATCATACATCTTTATAAGCACAACTACTTTGCTTTTGACATTTCAAAGCCAATGTTATCACTGTCTCTTTTTGGTGGTTTGTACCTTCATCAATATAAAATATTTTGGTTTCTTTCGTACAGCAGTCCCTCCTTATCCCCGGTTTTGCTTTCCTCAGTTTCAGTTATCGATGATATGAAAATATGAAATGGAAAATTCCAGAAATAAACAATTCTTCAGTTTTAAACTGCTCACTGTTATGAGCAGCAGGATGAAGCCTCAAGCTGTCCGTCGTACTCCACCGAGCCCCGCGCGAACCCTCCCTTTGTCCCTCGAATCCACGCTGCACACGCGCCCCGCCCGCGAGTCACTTAGCAACGGCTCAGTTGTCTAACCGTCGCAGGATCTCTGTGCTTGTGTTCAAGTCACGCTTATCTCACTTAATCGCGCCCCCAAAGTACAAGACTAGCGATGCTGGCAATTCAGACATGCTGAAGAGAAGCCGCGCAGTGCTTTCTTTAAGTGAAAAGGTGAAAGTTCTCGATTTAGGGAAAGAAAAGAATCGTATGCTGAAGTTGCTAAGATCTATGGTAAGCACGACTTTTCCATCTGGGAAAGCATGAAGAAAAAGAAATCCGTGCTAGTTTCGCTGTCGCACCTCAAACTGCGGAAGTGGCAAGTGCTTAGTCAAGATGGAACAGGCGTTAAACTTGTGGGTGGAAGACATGGACAGAACCGTGGCCAGCTGAAGGCGATCAGGCCTGGTGCAATCCACGGTTTCAGGCATCCGCTGGCGTCCTGGAATGTGTCCCCCAAGGATAAGGAGGGGCTGCTCTGTCTCCTGCCCTTGAATCCTACTTTCTCTGACACTTGTATTGCTGCTCCTTTTTCTTTTTGTAATATTGCTTATATTTTTCCAATGCCTTTATGTTTTTACCTTTTTAGGTCATTATGTTTTAGCTGTGTCTTATCTAGTACCTTATAGATAACATTTAATCTTTTACTCAATTTCAGAATGTCTGTCATCTAATTTGGGAATCTGACATATTCCAGTTTTTTTAAATTTTGTTTTTGGCAGGGAATGGGAGCAGGGCAGGGGGATAACTGGTATGTCTGGACCTTTTCCCATCATCTTATTAAGTGTTTTCTACTTCTTAAGTTTTCTTCTTGTTATTTTCTTTACTGTCTTTAACTCACTTGATTGTTCTTAATTTTCCTCCTATAATTTTTAGAAGATATATATATTATTTTTATTGTAGTATTTCCCTTAAATTTATAACACACGTATACATATACTTTTATTCTATCCAAATTTAAAGTTAATTAACATATATTACTTCTAATTTCTACACAGGATAAAGCCCATAGTTCAATCTAATTTCCTTCTCATGCTACCTGCTATATTTTGCTGAAATCATTTAAAATATGAATTCTAAATTGATTTTAATTTTTGTACTTCTACTTTCCTAGGAATCAAACAAAAAAATGGCATTTACCATAGCATCAGTATAAAGTATTTAGGAATAAATCCAACAAACAATGCATAGAAACCCTATGAAGATAATTATAAAAGTTTATTAAAGTAGATCTGAGTAAGTGAAAAGATAAATTAGGAGACTTATATGTCTATAGATTTAATATAGTTGTATTTAATAGCTTGAGAGGTGTGTGTGTGTGCACACGTGTGTATAACTTGACAAATTAATTCTAAAATTTATTTGGAAACACTAAGTCCAATGCACATTTGAAGAAAAAGAACAAAACCGGAGAACAGGTCTTCACAGATAAAAAGATGACTCATACAATGGTGACAGTTAAGACAGTTTGTCATTAGTACAGGGATAGACAAATAGAGGAATGGAACAGTATAAAAAACTTAAAAAAGGACCACACGTATATGTGAACATTTGATATATGACAGGGATTCTGAAGAATGACAGACAACACAGATGAGAATGGGCTTTGCAATATACAATGCTAAATAACTGATCAGGCAGGTGGAAATAATAAAATTGGACCTACGCTTCAAACAAAAAAACAACAAAATAAAAAACATAAAATTTTAACAAAAAATCAGTTCCTATCTTATGACAAAGCTATATACATTTTAGGAGAGAACATAGGAAATATTTCACAACTTTAAAGTAAGAAAGAATTTCTTGAGCAAGACAAGAACATACCATAAAGGAAAAGATTGATAAATATGGCTTAAATAGATTATAAATTGTTTCTCATGAAGAGACACTATAAAGAAAGTGAGTAGATAAACCACATACTAGAAGATATTTACAAAACATGTAACTGATTAATAAATAAATAAACAATAATTTTGCAGAAATGGAAGAACAAAAAATCTATAAAGACAAAAAAATCTGACAATCTTTCTTTTAATCCAAGAAATACAAATTAAAACAACAAAGAGATAATATTCTATACCTATTAGATTGGCAAGAATATGGAGAAAATGGAACTTTCATTCACTGCTGGTAAAAGTCAAATGTGCTGCAGCTATTTGAGAAAACCATGTGTCATGACCTTGTAATGCTGAAGTTGCACCCTGCCTCCATTCCAGTAACTCTTCCACTTCCTTTTGCCCTAGAGAAGCCCTTACGCCCCAGCAGGGAAGTACAACTCTGCAGGAACATGGTTCCTGCCACTGTGGGAACCACCGGGTGCACATCAGCAGCAGAATGGGTATGTGAGTTGCCACATGGTCACAGACGGGAAAAGGACTGCACCATGCTATAGGCATCAACATTGCTGGAACTGAAACCACAATGTTAAGGGAAAGCAGTGACTCTCAGAGGAGCACACTCTATCCATTTACAGAAAGTGTAAATAACAGGCAGAGCCAAGTAGTGTGCTGCTTGGCAATATAAACATAGAGGATTTAGACATGGTGGCCTCTATGTGTGGGGGATGCTTGGGTCGGGGGGGGGGGGGG